>NW_026642372.1:682500-901951 GCF_028554395.1 Pezoporus wallicus
AATTTGTATATGCATGACAGCTGCTGTGCTACTGTGTTTCAAAGTCCTTTGAAAACAAAAAATAAAGAATGGAAACAGTCCCATGTGCACTACAGCATTTTGCTTTTCCAATAATAATATCAATAATTATTGTTATTATTATTATAATTAATAATGGTAGTAAAAAGGTATATGAGAGTTCATCAAAGAAAAACTAGGAGAGATGAAGAGTGGCCAAGATGCAGGGCTGGAAACCAGAGACTCTACTTCCACTTCTCCCTGACCTTGAAAACACTTAAACAAACTTTAGCTGCCTTATGTATTAAAAATTATAATAAAAATAAAAAATCCTAGGAAAATAATGCTCACCTACCTCATCAGACCACTGCAATGATTAATTAACAGCAATCATGTGCTTTGAGCATCTTGGGTGTCACAAGACTGTAAATTATCATTCCTTCCCATCTTCTGGTGGGCTGTGATCACCAGGTTTGGAACACTGTCCACACAGATGGGGTGCCTTCCCCGTGATGGATCCTGTGATGCACCGGCTCACCAAGGAGCAGTGAGAACCTTCAAAGAAGAGAACACCAGAAAGAGGGGTGCAACATCAAGAAGCGATAGCTAATGCTACTGTGAAGAGGATGTACAGGAGCAAACTCTGACTTCCCTTTTGAAGGCCAAGGTAAGATTTATCATCACATTAGCAGGCAACATGTCTCTTTAAAAATATTAAAACTCATTCTACTAATTCATACATATACTGTATCTTCCTTTCTCGGTGTGTTGCCTGCAATATGACAGTTGCCATAGTAACAGTTTATTTCTATCAAATTATAAAATAAACACATTAAAAGAAAACCAATATTTTTAATTCCTAAGAACTTTCTGCCTGGAGTCCCTCATCTCTTTATTTTACATTTTTACATTTAACTTATCCATAAGTAAGCACTACTTCCTCTTTGGGTTATTAGTTATACTAATACCAAGGCAATCAAACACATACTGTGTGTTACAACAGAACAATAAAATGAATAATTAGTGTACTTTAGAAGCCAAAGACACTTGCTCTATTTCTGGGAGGCAAGGATTAGAGTGAAGTGCTAGAAGAAGGGTTGTGGCAGGTCCTACTGTCTTCAGGCATGGGGTAAAGACTGGCCACAGCCTGCGGATGGAATTGGGGCACCCATCATGACAAGCTGCCCATGTCCACTAAACTTTATACTTTGGTGTCCCTGCTGCTGTAGACTTCTGACACCACATAAGGCATTTACTCTGATTCCAAGGTTACAGGGTAAAGCTGCTTGCTTGCCTTGGCAAAACACCATGAGACTGCAATGCAGAGCATGCTGTCTCCATTCAGTGTTGTCACTGGATTGCTGGAGGAAATCAAAATAATTTAGGTTGAGATTTGTCCTCACAGAAAGACACAGATGAGGAAAGGATATGGACCCATGATGTGATGATGCCTATGCCACCCATGCAGCCCTGCATGTCCAGAGCTTCTGAAAGCCTGTGAGGGGCTGCAAAAGCAAGACTGGCAGGTTAACAACGTGGAGGAAACAGTGGCAAAAGAAAACAAGCTATGAGAGGTTTTGACAACTATTTCTCACCTTTTCAACATTGATATACAGTTTGTTTGTGGATATTTTCCTGCCAAATGTGCACTAGTAAAGGATATTCCTTATTATTATTTTTGTCAATGTGCAGGCAGGAATTAAGGAGAGACCCAAGTGGGTGTTGTTTTGTCAGCAGAAGCAAGAAAAGCTACTAACCTATACATTATTATGCACATTCCCATTCATAAGTCACAAAAATATCCTTTCCTGAGTGTTTAGGATCTTCTCCTGCACCTTTGTATGAGTTCTTCAACTAAAAGTCTCCTCCATTTACAGCTGCAAGTGCTCACGCAGGAATATCCAATTCCTAAGGTGAGCTGGCTTAAAAATAGATCAAGGAAAGAACAGCAATGTGAACAGTACCATTTATTGTCATATGAGTTCATAAGGTTGTGGCCTAATTAAACCAATGCTTTTCCACCTTGTCATTCTTCTTGTGTGGGCGAGCAAATTAATGCTGCCTGTACTTGGAGACTACACATTTGCTGTATTAACTTTGCCTGAAGTTCTCGTATGCAGAGTAGATGGAATATTATAAGGAAACATGAGTATAAATGGACACTTGCAAACATTAAATTTTCACAAGTGTCTGGTAAACAGTCTTTTATTCTTTAACACAGAAGTCAGTCACACCATGGCATTGACTGGATTGGACAACAAATAAGATTAAGTGTATCCGGTAGTTTTAGGGAAAACATCTATGTCAAACACATTAAATGCCTTCGCACTGGTTCCAATGTAGGATTTTGTGCTCAGCAGCTGGCAATTCAAGTCTTAAAATTTCCAGTACCTTAACTTGATTGTGGAAGGGGTTTTGAGTAACTATTTGAGATTCCTAAGCAGTCTTTCAGTGCAAAACTGTGATTGAGTTTGTTAATTTTGCACACATGTTTAATTCTACCACCAGGAAGATTCATTTAGGAGAAGCACCTACCACAAAGTGCATATCAGAAATAGCATAAATATTTACTGGATTAGGCCTTGTCTTTTGCCTACCAGTGTAGGCAAAGTTCTGGCAATAAATCTCTATGCAAATTGACTCCTGTACCTCAGATTGACTTCAATATCTCCTAATCCCTCTTCACAAAACAAATTGCATCAACCATGCCCACATTTAGCCAACTACAGTTCACGTTGTTTTAGTTCCTTCTCATAAGTTCTTCCTACAGATTAAATGCTGATGCACTGAACTAACTGCTCTTGGCTGAAGTGGGCAGCTGTAATTTGATTAGTATAGATTCTGGAATTGGTAAGTACTGTATCAGTATCCTCCCTAGAAAATAGGTGACATGTCATGGGATATTAAGTATGGCCATTTAATGTAAAAACTCAGATAATACATGAGTTAAATGGAGAAAATGAGAGAAAGCTTTTAAGCATTCTCCCAAGACAGATTGCAGAATAATATTATTGTACACACGAGGAGTGCTGATTGACACAGTCAGAAGGCCATTATACTAGTATGGTATAAAATCATTATAGTAAAAAGCATTGCAGAGCTGCAGAGTGATAGTAGCAACAGATAATGAATTATCAATAAAGAAGTGGTGATTCAGTTACATTACATATGAATAGAAAGCTTCCTGTTATATAATTTAAACCTGCCAGCCTGACAAGTGACTTGAATATTCAATTCCTTCTCCAGGTGTTTGAATCACCCTTCTAACTTTACCAGGGACTGCATTTTGTAGGAATGGCCAGACACAGCTATAGTAAGCAGTGTTGTTAAAGAAAGGTTGCTTGAGGAGATTTCAACAAGGCAGGCTCTGGTGAGGCTCTTTTTGAACTCTCAAGGAAGCAGCATTTGAGATGTTGGCATTATGCAGATATTTCTTCTTGTTTATGGTAAATATATACAAAGTACAGTCTTTCAGCAAGTCAATACCACTAATATTTTACAGTTTCCATTCTGTCTTACCTTAAAGCCCTTTAAGTTTATATTGTTTCAAAATACCATTAGTGACAAAGCAGTGGAAAAAAAAAAAAAAAAAACCCAAAGCCCTATCAGTATTAAATCCCATATTGTTAAGGCTGTGCTCCTGAAGGAGGCGTGTCTTGGACTTTGCTTCTGCACAAGGCTCCTCTGAAGCCAACTACAGGATATTAGACCATGATCTCACAGGAGAATTAGGACCTCTAAGAAAATTACAAGAGTCACCTTTTCCTTTTCAATGGCTATTTAGTATTAGCAGTGTTAACATTATACCCAAGCCAAAGATAAATGTGCTGGAAGTTTTAGAGTAATTAACTTCAAAATTTGGGTGAACAGGAGGATTCCATTTGAATGCCATCAGTACTGAAACCAAAGTTACAATCAACAAACAAGAAAGCTCAAGCACTTGAAAATGATCCAGCTGTGGTAAATATGGGTAAAATATTATCAAGTCCACATTTCGAAAATAAATATATCCATGACACTGTCAAACACAAGCATTTAAATGTTGTGAGTAGTTCTAACTCACCTTGTAGCATTGTTAAACACATTTTCAGATTGACTTTTTTAATAAATGGAAATTAAGTCTTATAAAATCACGATTTCATAGATACATTATATTACATATCAGAATGTAACAGTACTGACATATATACACATATGTATTAATATTTCCCTGTGTTATGAATACTCTAAGAAAATTGACAATATTGATAAAACTGTTCCAGTAAGATTTTCTTCAAGTTGTTGTCTGGATAAACTGATTTAAAAAAGGCTTTTTACTCTGTATGTTTGCCTAAATATGCTGGTTTGCTATTTCCTAAGTCCTTGGCACCTAGCTGCTCCTACTTCAGTCATTTTACTTTCTGTTTACTACCTCTCCCTTCCCTCCCCCATTCAAGATGGTGCACCTACAAATGAGAGACCTAACCTGCTAGAAGGCTGCAGCTGAAGACATTTCTTTTTACTGCACTGAACGCTCTTGGGACTAAAGGCAGCTCAGAAATTTAATCACAGGCCAACCTCTAGTAGTTAGACTGAAGACTGAAAAGGCTTAAAGCAGGCAACAGAAACACAGATTACTGCCTCGCAGACACTAATTAGTTCATGAAACTTCAAGAAAAGAACTGTGGGACACTTACGTGAATTTTTGCTGCCTCCAAAGACCAGTGATGTACAGGAATTTTATTTTTCAAGTGGAGCTGTTTAAAAGCAAATCTTCATTCACACAGCCAGGATCCTGTTGACTACAGAGATGACTTGTGCTATTTTAAGGCTTTGTTTTTATCTCTTTTAAAGATTAAATAATTCTTGGGACTACTTATATAGTTTGGGGCAAAAGAAGGATTTGTGACCTGGCAGTCAAAACCAACCAAATACTATTACTGGCTCTAAAAGCAAATCCTGGGCAAATCACAGTAATCTGGGGCAAACCACATGACTACCCTGCCTCAGCATTCCTAACCTTCAGCCAGAGGTACAGCTAGTTGTTCACCACAAGGATGCTGTAAAAATTAATTAGTAAAATGGCTATAAAAAACTAAGGATGAAAAACATGCTAAGAGTTAAGCATTATAATTAGTATTATTTACTGCATCTTTAAAAATCAAATTATATTTTTTCTCTTTTCCTTTAATAAAGGAATTACTTTAAGGAATGACAAAGTAATTTGAAGTAAATGACTGCCCTGTAAAATTGAAACACACCCTAAATTGTGGTTATTATAGAATAAACACACACCCTGACAGCACTGCTTGAGCTGCGTGTAACCTTAACGTAGCAGTGTATTATTAAGTGCAGGAGCATCAGCTATTATAAAAGGGAGAGCGAGTGCTGATGCGTGTTAAATACATGTTACCTCTTTGGCATCAGCAGATTTGGTGCATTCATTCCTGGCAACAGAAAGCATGCTGGGCAAATTCAGCTTGTGGCACAAAAGGATTAATTAGAGTACAGCTAATACAAGCAACGTTTAGACATGAATCAAGAAATTTAGGACACAGGGCTTATGGTACAATGAATAATTGCCAACACCGTAAAAGAAAGGAAAAACATGAACTAATTTCATATTCATGAGAAAGTTGTACCCCAGCTTTTGCTTGGCGAAGAATTACGCACTGCAGGTTTCTTCTGAAATAGTTCATATTACCACACAAAATGTTACCTTGTGTTTATGTTGGTCCTTCCTTGCTGCATTTAAATATGTTGTCAGAATAAAAGCAGTTATTTGATGGCTAAAAAAACCAAGAGGTACCTGCTCCCTCAAAGACAGCAGACTTATAAAGGCTTTCCTTACTTATGCGCTATTCTAGGTCAGAAACGCAATACCTATAACAGAGGTGACCTGGCTTTCTATTGCACTTTTTGCCTGAAAGAACATTTAATATCAATAGACAAAACAACACAGGAGACGAGTAAGATAGCTGGGAAGCTATGAGGCTAGTGTAGATCCAGGACCTACAGTTTAACTCAGATTATGACTGCAGAAATGCATGCACGCAGCACAGTACCGTGCTGCACGGAGGTATCCACGACGGCTTGCTCAGGCACCAGAAGCTGGCAAATGCTGATAGCACAACTCTCCTGGCTAACTCCCTGCTTTTTTGAAAGAAGGAAAGGTAGTGTAGGTATATTCAGTGGCATGTGGGCACTGTCCTCCCTTTTTTTATCTGAGTTCCCTACTTGTAAGTGACTGTGATTCCCCACCATACTGTGAAGCGTTGGAGAAAGAACTGCCTTCCTCACCTTTAGTCTGAAACAACGAACACATTTCCTAAAACACTCACAAAAGTGCTAAGAGCAGGAGTGCTCAAAGTTTTGTAACAGCAGCAGACGGAAAACAGCCCAAGGGAATTTGCTGAGTCCTGACTCCTGAGCCCAGCACAGCCAGCAGAACTTGTCTCCAATCCACAAAAAACCTCCTGTGTGAAAACTGTGTCCATTAGGCCTATCAAATACAACAAATCATATATTGTATTTTGTAGGTATTTAATATTTTTCTTAAATGTATCTTGTGTCAAAAATGATTCAAAACTTTTCTTGTGAATATTTTTTCCAAGTTTACCCAAAATTCAGCTAAAATGCATCCTAAAATTATTTTTTATATTCCTTCTGATCATCTTTTATGAATGCTGGGGGCTAGGAAAAATAAAGTACCCTAAACTGATGGATTAAAAAAATGAAAATAAGGAGAAAAGTAACCATTTTTAAGTAACCATTCTTAAACCAAATGTTTCCTCAATTCAATAGTGTTGATTACATTCTCTACGCAGCAATCAACTGTATGTCACAGTTTCCTCATTCTTCCAGGGAAAATGGAAGTCTTGCTTGTTATTACACAACCTGTAATATTGTTCCAGCCTTGCACAGCTCAGCAGATGCAGCAGTGACACATCCAGCATGCACATCCAGCACACCAGCATCAGGGCCAGCTCTCTGAGGGCTGTGGCAGATGCAGAGCTTCTGATCTCCCCTTCCACGCAGGGGTCTCCCAGTCATATGTAAAGTTTCTCATCCTTAGCCATGATTTACTTTCAGGGAAATTAAACCTTATACTCAAATACTGTTAATCATTAAATCACTTTATATTCAAATAAATCTCAATCTCCTCTTTAATTAAACATACTAAGGATGACTTTCCATCTTTTATTCAGGAAGCTTGACTTTGCCAAGGTCCTAAGACCCACGACACGATGTGGCTGAGGGTCCTCTGTTACTTTAATTCCTTCTTCTAGTTTTGCTTACAATCCCTGGTTTCTACAGAAATGAAAAATCAGCTCCTACATGGCCTCACATTTAATAATTTCAGGTTAACATAACACCTTAATGAGAAATCTCCCTTTCCTTTCTACTTCACAATTTGTTCCGTTCCATCTGCCAATTCAGAGCTCTTATAGGACCATTCATTGACCTTACACTACCATTACTTCCACCCTTTGTCCTCATTTTGAAAATCAACTGAATTTTGTTTGAGAAAGAATTAAAAGTTGCTTAAAACACTAAATAGATAAAATTTATTTATTGCTCTTGGTGAATCTCACCCAGTTCAACTAGTGTGTTCAAAGTTTCTATTTAAGAGCAATATCCTTTTAAAGGCTCATTTAGTTGATTCTGTATATGTTGTACTTGAAATACAATAATGAATAAAATCCAAAAAGGGTCAATATGAGACAATAGAGAGCTGCCAGGACCATATTTCAGTAAAAAAACCTGTTCAAAATCATTGCTTAGGAAGATCAAAGCTATTAAGGAAACTGTCAGTTTAGTAAACAACTTTTTTTGAAGGCTCGGTTGCAAAGAAAGATGTGTCTTAGTTTAAAAAAAATGGATCTGAAGTTGAGAAAAAAAGATGAAACTTTAGAAAACAAAAATTAAATATGAAAGAAACCAACCATTTCATGACGAGCTGACATCTCACTCGTCATTTCTATGCCTCTTCTGCTCTTTCACACAGACCTGGTGTGAAAACTGGGTTTACTGGTCAAGGATAACTCTAACACGGTGCTCGCCCACTTTCACAGAAATCTTCTGGTTCCTTGCCTGTTTGGCTTCTGCTAATCTGATGGAATCAGAATTGTAGCTCCATTTCCTGCACCGTTTCTTCCTCATTTCAGCTCCCTGCTGTTTGTTTCTAGGATATTCTCATCCCTGCTGGGTGTATATTTTACTCTCCTTAAGAAGAGCCCTTATCATGTTTCTTTTTCTCACACTATCTATTACTGACGCTTGCAATGGGAATCTCCCAGCCGGCGGTGAGACCCCAGTGCTTAGAGCATCTGGACAGTTATCATGAACTAATATAATCATTTCAGCAGCTCATGTTAACAGCAAGTGATTGGTTGTTTTTACTCCTTCACACTTTCTTGGTTCTTAAAAGAAGAATGGGATTACAAGGAAGCATCTTGTGTGCCTATAAAATGGACTGAAGTTAACAGTGGTGTAAACAAGGAGAAAAGATAAATATTCTTCTCTTAAATTTATGTTTGTTTACTGCCTAGGCTGGATTGTGCCAAGAGACAGAGATGCTATTTCATTTCTGTTCCCTCAGGTGGGCAGCCCCATGTGAACATGAAATTAAGATTTATTTATCTGTTTTTGCAATGAAGCAAAACTGAAGGTGGTGGCTCATCCCATTGCCAGGTCAAGGATGGACCCATTGCCTTTTCCTGCCCTTTGTCAAGAAAGGTTCACAGCCTAGGGAGGCCTATGCCTGCATTTGATGCCCCAGGGCTTGTCCAGCTTGTCCATGACTGGCAGCAGGGCCTTGGAAAGAAGAGGCTGCTGGGCTTCCGAGTAGGTGTATTTGTTATTCATTAGACTACAAGAATGGACAGAGAAACTTTCCATGTCTGGGAGGGCAAAAGCATTCCTAACCTCATTCCCCAAAACCAGAAGAGATGGATGGGACAGGAATGAAGGATACAACAGGCTTCTCCATAAATTTGTGGGAACAAGCCTTTGTACTGCCAAATAATTGCTAAGCTGCACAGTCAGACATCTCCCTGTATAGCTAATTCCTACTTAGTTTCATTAACTAATTTTCTGATGTCCACCCAAAAAAGAACTTTTTTTCTTGCAGTCCAACACATGAGAGGCTGTCTCTAACTCAGCTGTTCTGCAAGAATGCTATCCCACGGTCACAGCTGGCCATTCAACCAAGAGAAAAGATGGTTTGGGTAAATATATGTTGCTCCTCCCTTTTAAAATCAACATCCATTGAGGGGATAGAGGGTTTTCCTCTCATTCTCTTTTTGCCACCTGGTTTGCCAGTTCATGCCTCTGTCTCTAAGCTGCATAGCCCCACTGGGGCAATCTTTAACTTCATGGTTAACAACCCTCTCCATCTCCAAACACAAGAGTGGTCTCCAGCATCACCAAACCAATGTTCATGAAACCAGCAAGGTTTCTATGTGTGTATAAGGTCTTTCTTTGCTAGAGAATGTCTAATATGCTACTTGCTCTAGAAAACTCCCCCAGGCAGCTACATGCTTGTGAAAAAGCTGAGTTGCCTCTGGGGCAATGTGCTTTTAGGCCCTGGATCTGTCTGCAAGTGTGCTTTGGAGGTGGAAGAAAGGCTTGTCACTGATCCCAGAGCAGCTGGCAGGGCTTCAGCTGAGCTGTGAATGAGCTACAAATTAGTCCAACATTTAAATGTTCCTTTGTAAAGATAAAAGCCAACTAAGCTGCTCACAGTAGCTTTTCCTAAGGAATAGGAAGTGTCTGTAAAAATAACCATAGCTGCTGCGAAGCAGTCGGGGTTCACGAGAGCTGCCTGACATCAGGCCAGAAAACTTCGTGCTGCAACGCAATACTTTTAGAAGTGACTTTGCTGCCTTGCTGGTTACCATTACCAGACATCTCGGCATTATCCTCACAGGCAGAGCTCCTTATAGCTCACATACGTAGAGCCAGATCTGCCTGCTTCATGAAGATATTAAGATGTCACCTAAAGCTCCAGCTACAGGAGCACTTTGTCATGTTGGTGTTATATGCTTTAAATGTCGTTACAGCAATTTACCTTAGAAAAGTGATGCCATGGATGCCATGGCAGCTGAGTCTGAATGAATAGATCTCCCCCTTCCAATATCAATGAGCAGCATTTAGGGGCACTTGGGTTTCAGTAGAAGAGGGCAAAATGAGCAGAAATGTCCTATCAGGAAGAAACAAAATGAGAACCAGTCCTCAAGCAACTGTGATTATTAACTGCCCTTTTTTAAAGGAACTGAAAAGTAAACTAGAATAGAAAATACTGAAGTATTGAATGATGGAAGGCTGAAGTTCATCACTGGAATAAGCACATAATATAGACAACCCTCTTGTACAGATGTACAGCTTATTCCTCTTACTTTTTTTCCCTGTGCACTAATGTATATGATTAATGTTTTTGTGGTTTCAGGAAACAAAACAAAACAAACCCAAAAATGCAACACTAAGAGCAACGTTTAAAGTATACGGCTTAAATACCTGAAAATGTTTTGACTTCCTCTTACTGAGACAAAAATGAAAACTTCTAAGAACTTTTTATGAGTTCTTGCCACACCCAAAAACCTCTTCCAACTCAAGATGTACCTCTAAAATACTTTTTCTTTAGTATAAACACAATGGTGTCATATTGACAGAGAGAGGAGCAAAACTTGGTTGTTTAATTTGGCAGATTGCTAAAAGTGATGCATTTAACTCTTCTTGCCTAACAATGAAATGTTTTTACACTTCACAATACCCAACACTCTTTTTCACATAAAACAAGTCATCCTGAGTTCCTGTTGAACTAATACATATCCTATTCTTTTTTCTGTGTATATTTCAACATTAGGAAAAAAAAATAGTATCAAAATAAACCCCCCTTGTCAACCAGCTGTATGAAATGCATATAAATTTTTAAATATTTAAAGAAGCAGACTAGAAATCTACACAGAACACTTAAGAATACAAATGCTTCATGCATGCTTTACATGTGCAATGGACATCTCCAGACAATATATTTCTCTCCACTGTTATTTTCCTTGATTGTGCACAGTCCGCTCCTCCCATTGTTTTCATTTTACATCTTATTTTCATTTTCCTTGTCTTTACCCTTCCCTAGTTCTCTTTTCTTCATCTTCTGTCGGTTTTAATGTTGTTTTTTCCCCTTAACTGTTTGTTTCTCTTACACCATTTCTCTATTTCCTCTGCATGGCTCACTGTTGTCCGCCAAGGTCCCTTACTTTCCTCTCCCCATGCTTTGTTTACACTGCAGCCTCTTGGAGGACAACAGGTATGTACAAAGCCTAGCTCCTGGGCATCCATGTGCAACACACCCTCTCACCCTACATATTAACAATTCATTACATTACGAGATAGGTCAACCTTTTGAAATGGGAACACTGTTGCTAAGAAAACCCATTCTAACAGATTGTCCTCTCCAGAATATTAGGTAAACTATGAGAGCTCTCCATGTTAGCACCCCATGGGCTGATCAGACATGCACAACTGGAAATGGTGACACGGAAGCAGAACTATGATGGGAAGTCAAACCAAATACTTATTATTTTGCATCTGCAAGAGCAGTTTACTTTCATCTTCAGTAAGATCTAAAATAAGGACAAGCACACATTTGAAAATACAGAACGTATGTAGTTGAAGTTTAGTTTTAAAACATTAACTGTCTACCCTTGCTAGACCGTTAAAGGAACAACATTCAGAAAAATCTGCTTCATCAATATGGATCAAATTTGGACAGTGCTGTCTGTAAAACAAAATCAAAGCAACCAGAATACTAGAAACTACAAGTTGTTAACAATGTAGTTAATTACTACTTAACACTGTCACTTTTAACAAGGATGAATGAGTTCCACTAAGCATGTAAATACCTGGTAGCAAGTATGAGAACACCAGAAGTTTAAGTTTAGTAGACTTCCTTGCCATTGTACTCTACCTCTTTCTAGCCATGCCCAGAAGGATTTCTTTGAAGGACGAAGAGTAGTTTAGTTTTCAAAGCTTATTCAACCATTTCCCTTTCCACTTCCATTGTAAACTTCAACTTTTTCCTGCAATTGTAAACATCAACAGGAAACTCATAGCACTCACACAGTATGAAGGGCTGCAGGATAATAGTTTTTCACTAGATACATAATAGGGCCACAGTCTTAGATTAAATGGCCTACCCAAATAACTTTGGAATGATTAAAGACTGGCTTTATGCTAATAAAACTTTTATTAAGTAGCGATAAATAATATTTTGGTTAAAAACATGTAGATCCTTTTTTTCAAAAGCTATAAAAGTAGGAACCTATGCAGCTGTCTTCCACTTCAGCCGATTCCCTCTTGGGGGAAGTACGTAGACTTCATATTGAACAAGCAAAATGGTATGCCAACCAAGAGCTTTGTATGGCTTTTCTGATATTAACACCTGATGGGGTATTAACAACTTGAAGATAACTGGTGCTCTGAGAAACTAAGTGTATAGGTTAGATTCAACTGCAGACCACAAATTTAAAGAGCTGCCATTTGAAAAGGTGCCAGGAGAAAATCACCACTTACTCTACAACATACTAAAGTGTGTGCTTGAGCACCACTGAGATTCTGCACAAAGTCTGTGTCACAAGTTTCATTCAATAAGGCAATCAATATGATTAGACAGTGTAGGAAAGGCTCATTAATGGCCACAGCAGACATTGAGTCAGCCTTTCATTTATAACCAGTGCATCTGGACAGTTTTCATTTATTGGGGTTTTAATTTAAAGAAATTAAATTTATATGGACAGACACACACCCATGTATTGTACAACTTGCTCTTGCTTAAAAGCTGGCATTAGCTTTATTGAAGTAAGTGGAACTGTCGAAAAGTAACAGAGAAAAAAAAAAAGGAAAAAAAGTCAGTCACATTGCATGACTCCTTTAGTTAGCTCCTTTACTTTAGGACCTTAATAACAGGATAAGTATTTAGCTAGGGATTTTATTCGTAAGATTCTGGGCAGAACACCAAAGTTATAACTGATGACAATACTCAGGAGTATGTCTTTAGCTTCAAAGGCACAGAAATTTTGCACACTAATCACTGGGCTTTTGGAAGGAGCAGAGCTACAGAAAGCAAAATCAAGAACTATAATGTAAATGCATGTGATAGGCAACAACTGTGGCTGTGGTTGCAAACCAGCACCCTTTTAATGAGAACAAGGGAGTGTGATTTGTTATTTTGTTCATTTTAACCAAACAGCAACAGTATCTCGGAACTAGCAGTTATTAGTAAGTGGGGAATCCCTTCTTCCCATAGCCTGGAGTGCAGATGTAACTGAAAATGTGGTGTTTCTTATTTCACTGCACATAGAATTTTCACTGTATGCCCACACCTAAGAATGCCCAAGCATTTCTTTCTGTTTCCATAACTTGAGCACAGTCCCTATAGTCTTAAACAAGAGCAACAACAGTATTGAATAATAGTGGCCCAGGCAACAGAAAAACCTCAGTCAGATTTCCTCTGTAAATAACACTTGTGTGACCACAAAATTACTACAAAATGGAAATGAAAAAATGCAGTTTAAATCCTGGACTCACACAGCAAAGGTTCACCTGGCCAAGACTAAGTCTTCACTTAGGAAAAAAATTGTTTACAAAAATTGACACACTTCCCCCAAGCCCAGAGCCACACAAAACTGGGAATTTTAAGTCTGGCATTTAAATACAGTAATTATAAAAATGAAAGGTAAGTGAACCACAAAGGAAAAAAATAATAATCAGATCCTAAAAAATATGCCTCCTTGACAACGAAAATGTGATGTTCAGATCCTCAGTAGTGCAAATCAATTGTTCCTGTCATTTGAAATGTGGTTTTCCAGAGAGCACTCCTTCATCCGATGCTAAGCACCCTTCACAATAGCATAGCCCTTTCCTGAGCTATGCAAGAGGTCACATGGACTACCATGGTAGTATCTCCTAGTTTCAAAGACCAGACATGTTTGCCCTTATTTCCCAGTCCCAGAGGACAAGGGAGAAAGTTGACTTGTACAGCTTCGCTAGCACAGAATCAGGCACTCTTCCAGAGCATCACAAAGGCATAAGATAATGAAAATACACATACCTGGTAAGAAGATTTTAATGTCATTGATGTCACACTGCATATCAGTAAGCAGTGAAAGACTACATCAAGGCTTAACAGTACAAGTTTCCATGTTTTAGAATTTGGACCTCTGCTAGAACCAGCCACAGACTACAGGAAGCATCACAGCACTCTGCTGTCTGCCACTGAGAAGAAACAGCATAGGACCATCAGACAGATTCTGTGCCACAGCCTGGACAACAGCCATCAAGAAAGTACTGAATTGAATGCTGGCTGTGACATACTGATTCCATCAAACAGGAAGAGCATGGCCAGAAGTGGGCAGGTCTACCATTTCTCCATGCACAAATCAAAGCTCCTCTTGAGCTCTCCAGACTGAACCGAATAGAGGGTCATTTACAGACCTCTTGCTGATGAAGGCTGCCCATAATGGATCAGGACACAAGCTGGCATCACAGAAGGAGGCTAAGAATGGAGGGAACCACCACTGAGTGGGGCAGGTTCTGAATCATGCTGCAGGCAGAGGCTGACAGTAGCCTGTTCCACTATTGCTCAGGCCTGCCAAAGACCCTTCAGACTTTGTAATTTGCCAGTGGGAGGAAAGAGGAGTACAGCACCATAAAGATCTGTACAGCACAGGTGTCACAGCAGTATATTACAGGAGCTCTCCCTGGTAGCTCAGTATCTCCTCATGGTGGGAGTGTTTTATTTTTGTTTTTCTTTCCATTAGAGGATGACCTTTGCTCCAACTAGGCTGATGTGTTGCAGAGCCCGCATCTGCCAGCTCCTAGGGCTTGGGCTTCCCAAACAGCAGCAGATACTTTCTGCTGTTCCAGCCTCCTTATTTAATCACCCATCCATAAATCAAAAGAAACCAAAACTGATTTAACAAGCATTTGAGAATTCAGAGCAGCTGAAGAGTGACTAAGTCATTGCCTGATGCAATTTCAAACACTTCAACTGTAAACTCAGTTGAGCTCATTGCTGTGTAAACCCCCCCCCCCCCCAAAAAAAAATAAATAAATAAACCAAAACTAACCCACAAATTCAATCGAAAGATTCTTAATTGCAAGTGCATAGCTGTGAAAACGTCACTAAATGCCAAATGACAGATGTATAGAAAAGCATATTTCTTTTGGAAACCGACCAAATGAAATCTGGTTGCTGGGTCTTCTGGAAAAATCCATCGGAGGCTAATGACAACACCATTAGATGCACCACCATAATTAATACTATGTTTCAATGTGTTTAAACATGCAAAGTGCTGAACACTGCTGTGAGATGCTTTCTCAGATCACACCTAGCACAGTGAAGAGTGAACCACTGATTATTGGAAAGATATACCAGGGAAAGTATGACACACTGCTCTTACACTGATAAGCATTCGTTGTAAGCTAGAGTCAGAGACACAACAGAAGGAATCTGATCTGACCATGTACCTTTCAAAATGTTTTAAAAGTATCACTAATGGCTTTTAAAGCCAAACTCTGAAGATGAACATGGAAAAAAATACAGAATCTCAGGCTGGTCCTGATGCAGAAAGAGTACAAATTGCTCTGCTCTAGTTTGAGGGATTTTTTTTTTTTTTAAATAAAGCTGACAGGATGTCCATATGAAAGCGGACTTTCAAGGATATGTACAGAATGGGGTTAAGTAATGGATTTCAATGGGAAATAAGATTTTTAACATTTTTGGCATTTAGCATGACCAGTATGTTGTGGGAATTGTGACTGATATAAAATATATAGGGTTTGTATTAGAACCATGGAGTTTATTTCACAGCTAAGATATGAGCCCCATACAAAATCATTGAAATCCCACTGAAAAGTTTCACCAACAGAGAAAACTCATCAGCAATGAAAATCCCACCTAAATAAATTTACCTGAACAAATTACTTGCTGGTACCTCTGCAATATTGGTACAGATCAACATAATCATAGAAATATTAGTGGAAGAAACTCTAAGGTTTCTATTCCAATCTTCCCCAGAACTGTCATGAACACTAGACAAGACAAGACTTGGTCTAGCCAGCTCCTGAAAACCTTCAAGGGTCTCAGACCACCTCCCAGTACAATAGGGAAAATGTTTCTCCCAACAAGCACTTTGAATCTTCCCAAGACACCTCTGTGGTTGTTGCACCTTACTAGATTGTCTGCCACTGAGCAGTGTGGCTCTCCCCTTTCCTAACTACCCTTCTTACTTTCCTCCACAGGGAAGAGGTAAAAAGGTGAGAAATAGCACACAGCAAAATCCTTCAAGACACAGTATCCCTAAACAACTCTGTCCATGATACAACTTAAAGCTTTGAAGAAGCAAAACTTTTCTACTCACGTGTGCTCTAAACTTACTTTTCCCTATGCCAAAACCTACTCTGAAACATATCTGAAAAGCACTCCCATAAATTACACATATAAGTCTTTCAGATAATGTTAATAAATGATTAAAAGAAAGCAAATATTCTATCCACCTCAACAAAAGCAATACTAACATTTAGATAGGCAGTTTGTTATATATTTTTAACAGGATCTGCGTCTGAGGATTCACTTTACAATATGCTAAAACCATGATTTTAGATAACTAATACCACATAAAAAGCTGTGACTGTGGTCACAAGATGCAAAGGGACACTGTGGAAAAAATTCATTCTGCCCTCTTATTTTTGTAGATAATTAAAAAAAAACAACAACCCAAACAAATGTATCAGCAGCCTTTATGGCAGATTAGTTTGTTCGACCACAGCCAGCAAAAACTGCATATTCTAAGCTAATCCAAGTATACAGAAACGTAGTCATGTGCTTTCCCTTTATCCAGATCAAATTTACACCCTGAGTGTTTTGATAGCACATAGATCAGATATTAACAATCATGAAACCACAGCCCACATTGTCAGACAGCTGCATAATGCAGCAGGTGATCTTATAGATACTTGATTGTACCTGCATAAAACCTCCAGCATCTGTGGAATGTGCCTTACATGTGTTGAATCCTGAAACTCAGGAAAATGTGCATTCACTTTCAAAACAGATTTTTGCTAATATTGAAGTTGTGGACAGTTTCTCATAGTGCCAAATGTGGCTTAGCTAATCAAATGAAAGTTTGCTAAATACTTAGGATAGCTTATGGACTGCTAAAATTAAAATGGCTCATTTGATTATACAGAAGTCCAGTGAACATGAAGTCATGACATTCTGCAAGTGATTCAAAAGAATTACAGCTAAGTGGTTTGCGCAATCTATATTTAGAGATTCTTACTTCCAAATACTTAGATCTGTCCTTAAACTATTCTTAAAAGGATTGGCAAGTATGTCTATGTGTAAAATATGATAATCCTATGTTAATTCTCCTCTTTACCTGCTTGAGTTTGCGCTGCATTTGTATTCATTAACCAGACTATTAGTGAGAGCGTTTTAGAATTCTATGACTTTTCTGATGGATGTGTATGCACATTCACTGGCTCTATTATTTATTTGTGTATGTGTCTATCTACCCATCCGTCTCCACTCCTGCACGCATACAGATCAATATATGTCTCTGTATATTTATGTCTTTCACCATTCTCAAGATGTTCAGTCTACTTCTCTGGCACCAACTCCAGGAAACTACCGCTTTAGCTAATGCCCTTATGACTGAGAACAGAGCTCAATGCCTCATAGACAGGAACCACGGCAGAAAAGTAGAACAAACAGATGGAGGTGTAAAAAAGGGAAGTATTTATGCTAAATTCAAGAAAAATAAAGGAATTAAGGGGATGTCACAGACTAGGTGATTTAAGAAGGGAATTGCTTCTGAAGAGGGGATATTTCACTTGTAGAACAGAAATCTATCATGTAGTCTAACCAGTGTTAACTCTGATAGCTAGAGCAAACCTAAGTCTTAAAAGCAAGAGTAAGAGTTGGCTAGTGGCATCTTGTCAACTGTTTCATAAACCAGGGAGAAAATATTTTATGTCTGGATTCAGCCAAAACAATAATAATATTTATAGGCTGCCTTGGAGCAATAATAATTTTACATGTTTTCAGTATTCAGCAGAGTATTTACAGGGATTTGAATTACTGTAACATGTTCAGATTGTTTTTTCCATCCTCTTTCAGAGATCCTGATTAAGGAGCTGATCTCCCTTCTTCTCTCTGTCAGTCTTCTACATGAGCTGTGTGTTTGTAGACGTATCATCAACAGTGAAGAAATTCTTTCTCTAAGTCTTCTGAGCTGTGTTGCCTCTTTCATATTATCATTCAGCTGAGGACATTCATGCTCCAGACATGACATTTGATCATTATGTGGTCTAACACAAGCCTACCATCCCAGTGGTTTTACCTCTAAGGGGTCTTGTGAATACCTATACCTTTATTTTAAACCAAACCAGAGCACTAAGCTTTGACAAAGAAAGCCCCATGGCTATGGTGATATCATGAAACCACAGCTGTCTTATCTTTAAATTCGTAACTGAGCTCCTCTTCTAGCATGCCAAGTATTTCCAAGAGAAAATGGCTAGTGTATCCAAGGAGCTCTGTTACTACTTTATCCTATGGACAGCCATAGCGCGGGGCTTACAGGCAGGCTCCAAAGTTATACCAATACCCATGCAAAAGAACCTTACTGTTACATGAAAGTTTTTAATCTGATTGCGCGCTTAAGACATCCATGTAAATCCCTAGTGCTACTCGGATGAACACCTCAGAAAACAGAAGTTATTTATTACAAAGTAAATAATTCTTTTCCTCCCCACCTGTCAGGTGTAAGTGAAAGATACAAGCTGAACCACACATGAGGAATAAGATGATTTGGGCTGCACTGTTAAACTCATCACCAAATTCTTGTATGACTTCGAAGAGGTCACTCAATTCTGAGGCGTTCCCTGCACGTGGAAATCCCCATAGATGGCAGTTTAATGGGAGGAATGCTGGTTTTGCTGTAAAATTTGCTCTGAAATTACAAAGAAAGGGTGAGATTTGCTCAGACTCTAGTTGCATTTGCTATAAGACATTGCCCATCTAATACCTAGAAGGCAAAAAAAAAATAAAAATAGAGAAGCTATAAAATCGCAGCAAACTGAGTGTAATGATAGTGACTGGTGATGTTAGAGAGAAAGCACCGGCATTACTATCTACACAGCACGAATGCAATGGGGTAATCTAGAGAATTTACAGCTGTTCATCAAACAGTAAAGCCTCACTGCACTCCGCTTGGCTGAGAAACAATTCCATTCGCACTTCTCATGATTCTTTTATTGTTGACTTGGATTTAGCAGAGTATACTAACATTTCAGCCCTGATGAAGGCATGAGGCTGGGAACATTGGCATATTTTGTGAGTATAATTCATTTTTTTGTTCTGGCTGGAACGCAGCGCAGTGCAACGTTACTGCTGGGTGAACACCTGTAGATAGAAAACACCGGTTTGCTTAGAGGGCCCAAAGCATGCCAAACTGTTCCCTGGAAGAAGATTTGAAAAATAAGCATTTAAAATAGTAAAAAAACCTCCTGTGCACAAAAAGAAATAGAAAAACAGGCATGAAACTATTATTTCAGAGCCAGATGTCAAAACAAGAAAATCAAGAATTTGAATCTCTTGGGGATGAATTTCAGCTTTGTCTATAAGAAAAAACTAAGGCTTATCTCAAACACTGTAGGATCCAGCTCCTCAAAGCACAAAAATACATGCTTATCCCAGGTTCTGAAAGTACTAAAATGTGTAAAAGTCAAGGAGACAGGTGCAAGGAATGATATTGAAACCCTCTTCTTCGAGATGGATTAATATTACTTTAATGGAAAATGCCATTTGGAAAAGAAAAATTTCTATTTCAAACTGTCTAAACATTCCATTTAATTCGCAAAATATCAAAATGCAATGTGGCTGCAAATATTTTGTCTGGTTTTCATTTACAGAAATGGTTTGCCCCACCAGAAATGGTTACCCTGCACCTCTTTTTAAAACGTATTCTGAAAATTATACTTAAAATTGCAAGTATCCACCATCATTAAACTTTCTTTTCAGAGAATATCTGTTCCTTGAGAAAAACAACTTACGGACTTGATTTTCATGCCAGTATATTAACATTTAATTCTGCTTTCTTATACTGAACCATGTTCAGAGCCATTCTACTTTTCACAAAATAATTTCTAAACCCATCACATTTCATTTTGTCTTCTCCCTACTCAGATCTGGTTTTGTGTCAGTCTTGAGGCACACAGATTTATTAATGGGACAGAAACACATTCAAATTAATTTAATTTGTACAAGCTGCTTTTCCTTACCTTTGTTACTGTTGACATTACAAAAAATTAACTCTGTGTTGGTGAACTGCAGTAAAATAACAGGAATTAGTAGGTTCCACATTCTTGAAAATTCCCAATCCGAGTCCCCAGATCCATTTTCAGAGTTGCTATTATTGTCCCCATTTTACATACCTGTAAAATAAGGCACAAAATCTTTCACAAGAATAAACTGAGGCTGGAGTTTCCTTTTGTTTTACTGTTTGTTTTACAGATGATATTATCTGGCATTAATTTACACCCTTTTTTTCCTTTCCTGTTTTTCAGTTTGACAGTTTGATACTCATGTTCTAGATGATTCCTTATCTCTCCTTCCACTGCTCTACCACCTATTTTGCCCTCCAGGTATTTTACTGTTCTGTGCCATTTATGTTCCCCTCTGCATTACCTTTGACACTTCAACCTTTCAGTGGTTTTCCTACACTGATTTCCTTACGTGCCTTTTTCCATGCTGTGGTTAAACATTCCCAGATACAGCAAAAGGGCAAGAAAATAAATATTTGTTTAATCACTCCAGCTTCATCCATAAAGCAAAGAAAGCGTATGAAAATTTGAGAAATTTAAGCAGTTACTTTAAATATCACAGTCTAATAGTGATTGATAGAGCTATATATATAAATATTCTGAAATATTACAAAAGCATAACATGTACAGTTACTTGTGTATATGCTCTAGGAACACAAACATTACAAAGTCCCTGAAAAACCTCTCCTGCAGAGTGGGGCTGGCTGAGGTGGCTGAAGCTTCCCCGAAGGAGCTCCACCCAGAACCATGGTCTTTGGAGCAGATTCCCAGCTGTCAGTGACTGTCCTAATGTGTTCCTTTACATTTAACTACATTTATTGATGAGCAGTATGTTCATTTGAAAGATTAAGTTTATTGAAGATGAGTAAGGCAGTAGTGGCTCAACAGGATCAGTGGTGATGGGTTATACTTCTGCGATAGGAAGGGTCTACTTACATACATCTGAGTATAGAATTAGGCCCTCTATGTGTATGAATATTAATCTGACATATTGTTTCAGCACATTAGTTTATTATTGCAGGTTTACCGTACATAGAAAACAATACTAAAAATCAAAGCATTTACCAAATGTATTCATGTCCCTAAAGAATACTGTTAATTAATGCTGAAACACAACATGTCCAGAAGAAGACTCAGTAGAACTCTTATGTTTGTTACTATTAAATCTTAATAGAGAACTCCTCCATGAAGGCTGATAAGCACAACCTATAATATTTTTGCCAGTTTGCATCTATATGTAATTGTTGTATTGCTCTGTACATAACTGTTTAAGAGATATATTTGCTTTTGTGCTTATTTATTACACTACACATCTTGGTATAAGAATCACCTCATTAATGCTTCAGAACACACTATAAATATCCATTTCAGAAAAAAATTATAAAGTGATCAATAATGCTGTACAGGACTAGTCTAATAGAAACTGTGATTCTCTAAATGCAATGATAAAAGAGCAGATTATTTCTCCCCTCATTTTTTACAATAATCTCATGTAGTTTAAATTATCTACATATACCAACTCCACATAGTGGCCAAGGCTGAAACAGTGTTGACCAGATTCACAGAAGTCAATTAGTTATGCCAATTTTCTCCAGCTGAGAATCGATTCTCAGTTGCCTTTACACTTCCTACAGAATATTCTGTAGGAAGCATTGCCTTAATAAAGCTTGGTCAGAATGTATGGGAAACGTCAACATGAAATTCCTTGTCACCATCTTTTGCACTACTTAAAATAAACAGTTCAAAAAAATCCAAACCACCACTTAGGTTTTCATTAAAATGGCCGGCAAATTTAAAATAACTTTAAAGGAAGGGGCTTCAACATCAAAAATTTAGTAAAACTATTCGCCTTCTTTTCCTTTGTCAAGTTTTCCTAAATTTGCAATTAAATCACTAAAAACACTCTCACCCAGATGCTGTTGATGAGAAATAATCACAAGAAACACAGCAAACAAAAGAAAGATCACAAAACACATTAACTTTTACTAGCCATGATACCACACATTAGCATTTTTAATAATGACCTCATTACCATTTAGTTCAACAAGCAAACAAAACCTGTTTATTTGATAATTTATTTATTCAAAAATAACGAAACCTTTTTTATGTGCCCTTGTTATGCGCTCACTAACGTTAAAGACACTGCTACAGTCAGTTAAGTAATTATCATAGGATAAAAGCTTTTACCATGAAAAAGTTTTGTTTGAAAAAGCATGAACTGTGATTCTCATTGATAGCTTTCACCAAGTGCAGGATTCAGTACATTGTAGCACAAAGGCCTAGATTATCTCCCTCTGTTAAAGGCTTAAAATTCTACAACCAGACCATGCCAGTTACCAGTATCAGATTATGATAACAAGATCATGTTCAGTTATAAAAACAAGTGTCTAAACTTTTCTCATGTCACTTTCTATCTAAGTCCCATTGCCAGTTGTGAAAGGACCCATCTGAATGTGTGTAGAAGCTCATTTTAAAGCTAGCTCTTTGAACTGGATTCATGGGGTATTTGCATAAGAAGATTTGGGTAAAAAGAATGGGCTGGTGCTGCATCTGCCCATTAATATGCCTGCTAATTCAGCACATTGTAAGCCTATTGATGTATCACAAAAGGCTCAAATTCAAGGACAGTTATCCTATTGCCATTGTTAGGGTTTGAATTCAAGTAATATGTTCACTATAGGAATACAGTTGTTACAATTAGATATTTTTCTATAATGGTAAAAAGAACTGACGACAATCAGAATTACAATAACGCCGATAAAACTTTAGAATTCATGAATTCTATTATTTTAAAAGATGCAGGTGCTGATTAATTTTGCTTTGCATAATACTTGGATCTCAAGTGCTTGAATACTTACAGAGCAGCAGCAAATTGTGGCAATGTAATCTATCAAAGCTGGCAGTCTCCCTTTAGTGCCGATGCACATTTATCTTGCTTACAAGAGTTTTAATAAAAAATTAAAATACTAAACTGAGATTCAACAGAATGGAGAAACCTTCGTGGTAAATGCAAGTAGCGAGTATTTTAATCCTGCTTATGAAAAATGCAAAAGCGTTGCCTGTGCTATCAGGGGATATCCTACATGGAACATTTTTAAGGTGAAGATGAATTGTTTGAAAACACTATAGTCACAAATGGAAAAAAGAGCAGAATCAGTGATTCATGCAAGCAGCCGTAGCACCGGAGTCAAAGCAGACTGAGGCAAGCGGTGAAATAAAAAGCTGTTAGCTGAAGCACTGTAAAGAGTTTTCAAAGCACACAACACAAATGCAATACTCAGGACAGACTAAAAAGAAACACATGCAGAAAACAGCAAATTAAGCCTCGTTAAACTTAGTGCTCCAAGAATACTGAGTTTGTTTGTGTTTGAGACCACAGCGCGTGTCTTGTAGGGGGAAAAATATGGGAGAATAAACATGTGCGGTTACAAGGATTTTCCGAGACAGGCTGTGACAGTATCTCATTGCTTTCCTCTAGGAACACCCCACCTCCACGGCAGAGGAGCCGGGTGCTCCGACTACCCCGCGGCGCCCTGTGCTCCCACACTGGCGCATTGTCCCAGCCGGCCGGCCGCTGGGCACGGCTGCATTTTTGTCCCTCCGCATCCCTCAGAGAAGACATCAAAGACCAGAGAGATGTGCTCTTTGTTTTGTTTGGTCTCTGACTCTCAACATGTGGTTTCGCAGGCCCAAACATCGGCACCTTTTAACCTATTCTGTTCAGCTTAGGCCTTAGCTCCATTTGAGCATTAGGGAAACTATAGTAACCGATAATCTGCCTGTTCCTGAATAGAAACTATGTACCTTGTCACACAAGAGCTGCAAGGATCACCATTCGGGACAAGTTCCTTTACAGGCCCTTGGCTTTCTTTGCTGGGGCCCGGCCTGTCCTGTTGAAAAGGTGTCAAAACCCTTCGCCTTTCTGCGACGGGGGATCTGTGTTAATGTTAATTTATATTTAACAAATGGGATATTGTCCCTTAGAATGTATCAGTATTTGATGATCTATTACAAATGTTTTCATCAAGTCATAAACTAGGGCCCTTGACAAAAGGCAAAAGGTCTTTCAAGAGAGCAGGGCGGCAACTGGGAAGCAGAAACCTGTTGTGTTGTGTTTGTTTGATTGTTTTCCACACGGGTCCACCCCAGTGCAGGTGGTGACAAGATGTCACAGATTCACCCCACGGCAAAGTCCAAGCTACATGCTGAATCTTTCAGCAAGGCGAGCAGCAAAGCCTCTTCCCAGGCCCGCCTTTGCTGAATATAAAAGCTTTCTCCACCAGCAAGTTGCAAGAGAGAACTTTGTTAGCTGTTGATTTTATGTATGTATGTATTTTGGTAGCAATCTGATCTGCTTAATGAGCCTCTCCCCAGGCAGAAGCAAAAATCCCTTCACCAGTCCCATTTTTCACTCACTCAATCACTAATCTGCTACTGCACTGTCTTGTTATTCGCAGGAACAACAACAACAACAACTACTTATATCATGTAGATCAGAGCCAGAAAAGAAAGGAACAAATGTCAAGGGTTTGAAGCAGCAATTCAAACCCAGCTTCATTTCATCTCTGTCACTCTCCTGACTCTGTCACACAACAGCCGCCTGCTAACATATTTCCCTCCAGTAAAATGACATTTTTGCTTTCTTTATAATAATTTAATATTAATAGGGAGGGGAGCTAAATTGTTGACACTGCAACCAAAGTACGGTACTGCAAATTGAGGTATTTGGTGTGAAACACAAGACCTTTTGCTTAAGCTCTCTCACAGTGACCTGACATAAACTGGCAACTGGCAGCCGTCTGCTTTTGGCAGCTTGGCATATTTGGTCATTTACTGGGTGCATGTGAGGATCAAATGGGTTAAGATTCTTCTCCTTAAACAGCAGGGAAAAGAACATCAAAAAGGTGTAAATTTCATTTCCCCAGTTTTGATTAAGTCAAGCATGAAATGAAATGTAATACTCTCAAGTGGCAAGGGTTTATACTATTGATGCTGTTACTTCTGCTTCACAAAGCCCAATCAGCCGACAGCGAGTTGAACAAGCTAACAGAGTTTCAGGGTGGCCAGATGGAGGGTTTTTACTATGGCTGAAAAGACAGCTTAGTGCTTGCCTCTTCAAGCCAAGTCAATGCCAACTGTGTGAAATCCTGCCCATTCTACCCCTTCTCCTTTTTTTTTTCTTCCCTCTTCTCAATGCTGGTGGCTAGCACCATACAGGCCTGATAAAAAAACAATCCCTTCACCAAAACAATGTGTTGAATGAATATTATTTTGTCAGAAGTGTTATCTTCCCCCCAAAGTGCACAGATTCCTGAATTCATGATGCAGGCCAATCTCATTAAAGTATTTAAGCAAATGGGAAAATACATTTCGTTGAAATGTCATCTGAAAGGAGGCCTTTGCAAGAATTTGGTAGTTTCTCTGAGATTAAAATTATAACATTATTTGTTTTCAATAGTGTGGCAAAGCAAACATTGACTCACGTGCGTTGGATTTAAAGGGAAGATTTAAAACTATACCTTGTTCATTCATTAAGGGAAACTAGAGTTAATTCAGAACACTGTGAGATGCACATTGAGAAACGCTTTCGATCTAGATACAAAAGTAACAGGTCTTAAATTGAGTGTGGTCTTACTTCGTTAGGAAATTTGTCCTTTTTTTATAGGTGCTTTTTCAGGCCCCTTGTTCCCACTACATTCTCAAATTTAATGCTCTTGCCACTATACAGCTGGACTAGAATAGAGTGGCTTTAGTAAAGACTTAATAGAATCTTTAATGCTTCTAACAATCCACTCCCATTGAACTGCATTAAGTAGATATTATGGAAGGACAAAGAGCTAAATAGCTCAACATCAACCTCATTAGGCATGCAGGCAGGCCTTGAACCATTTTATGGGCAAGCCTATTGTGAGTACACTCACCAGGTTAGCTTTAAATTGCAAATGATACCCTGAAAGGGGAAGAGAAGTTTTTGAGAATGGCCTCACAGAAAGAAAATCATTTTAGGCTATAAGAAAATGAAAGGCATTGTTAAAATTGCTCTGACCGTAGCAAATGAAATACATCATGGACTTAAGAGGCTGAATGCTACACTTGAGGGCTTTTTGTTTGCCTTATTTTTTTTTTTTCCTGGTCTGTTTAGGAATGTGGTGTACAGCAGAATATAAACAATATACAATCTGCAAGACTTAATAAGGGTGGCTCAACATACTATCCTTTGTCTAAAGTTAAATGAATGATAAGAGCAAGACAAAAAGCATCCCATTTGAATAAAAGATAAAGTTTGGGGAATGTTATATAAAAACTTCCCAGCACTGAACTTTCTAATCAGTAAGGATTAATTTAGCCTTAGCACTTCTCTGTTCAGAAATATCTATATTTTTAAAAAAAAAAGTCTCTCAAGAATTGCTTGCAACTGTAAAGTGCTTTAACAACTGACATTATGATGCTGCAAGTCTGGGAACATATTCCCAAGCAGAGCCCTTCTCTGTCACCTTAGTGGATGAATAATTGTGCCTTTGCATATTCCTTGTCATAAATGGCAGGAATGAAGGGACCCTAAGGACCGCACTGGAAGGATTGGTGCTGTACAAGCAGAGTAAATTAAAACAAGGATTAGAGCAAGTATGATTGGAGATGACAAGCAGGGCAGTTGTTGCCACACAATGTGCCTTTTTGCCCATATGGTCTCTACCAAGCTTACACAGCACAAACCCTCTAACATGGATGCTTATTAAAGCACTCCTTCTTGATCAGGACATAAAGTCCTTAAAGCTTCATGTCATAGGAGAAAAGCAGTGTTTCTTTCACAACTCAGGCAGCAGCCTCAAGCACTATTATTTATGAAGCTTTAGATACAACTGCCCAATCCTTACTTTTCATTAGATTAATCTACAGAAAGCCCATAAATGTGAAAAATTGAGGTTACAATCTGCAATCATAGTTATGCATTGTATAGGTTATGAGATGTGAAAGTGAATTGACAACTATATTTTAAATAAGACATATGAGACATTTCAAAACTTCCTCCCAGATTTTTTACTACCTTTAAGTGGATAATAAATGTATGAAAGAAGGTCAAAACAACATAAGATTCATGCTAGGGAAGTATTTGAGTCCTAATATATGTATCTTGTGAACAAAAGAGAAGAGTAGTGCAGCTTTCTTATAGCTCACAGGAGCAGAAAAAAGCAATTTCATAACTAAACCCTTGTGTTATCTCACATGACACATCATTTTCTGCACCCCGATTCCCCTATACGTAAAATTGGAATAATTACACATTATAAGCATAGTACATGTTACAATTATACTAAGAGCATATATATATATATTACATCTTTTTTTACTCTTTTTTTTTCACTCGACGATCATGTCACTGGTCCTGATTTACAGAAAGAGATGTAGATTCCGTAAGTGCCCAAAAATAACTTAAAGTCTTAGAGTTTTGCCTATAGCAAGATACTACTACAATGATGCTTTCTCAGTCTTCCAATATGCTACTCAGATAGTGGCAAGAAAATAGAAATGAAAGACCTTTGATTGCTTCACTGTGATCCAGATCTATCTGACCACAAAGCAATATCAGATTTAGAGTATCCCTCTCAGCTTGATCATTTTCTCAGCCAGAACAGCCAGTTCTTCAGTAGCAATGACCTTAGGAAAGCCCTCACATGAAGTAGCATGCAAAACACAGCATTAAATGGGAACCAGCAAAAACACTGGCAGCAAAGACATATAGGAGCTCTTGGGAATCATCCAGGAGCTCCTGCTAAACTAGACAGAGGCTTTTTACAGAAAGCCTGAGGCCTTTTAGTTCGAGTTTTACAGTCTGAAGCAAAACCTACTCAATTGTCCTTGATGATTATAGCTACTCCCAAGCTTGAGCCACTTGTTAGTCTTGCTTGTGTGACCGTGGCAGTGCTGGTTTGATGCAGTGGGGAGTACTCAAGATAGAATGCCTTAAGAAGATAACGATGGATAAGCCCAGAAAGCCAACCATATCCTGGGCTGCATCAAAAGGAGCGTGACCAGCAGGTCGAAGGAGGTGATCCTGCCCCTCTACTCAGCTCTCATGAGACCTCACTTGGAGTATTGTGTACAGTTCTGGTGTCCTCAACGTAAAAAGGGCATGGAGCTGTTTGAACAAGTCCAGAGGAGGCCACGAGGATGATCAGGGAGCATCTCCCGTATGAAGACAGGCTGAGAAAGTTGGGGCTGTTCAGCCTGGAGAAGAGAAGGCTGCGTGGAGACCTCATAGCAGCCTTCCAGTATCTGAAGGGGGAGTATAGGGATGCTGGGGAGGGACTCTTCATTAGGGACTGTAGTGATAGGACAAGGGGTAACAGGTTAAAACTTAAACAAGGGAAGTTTAGACTGGACATAAGGAGGAAGTTTTTTACTGTGAGGGTGGTGAGGCACTGGAATGGGTTGCCCAGGGAAGTTGTGAATGCTCCATCCCTGTTGGTGTTCAAGGCCAGGTTGGACAGAGCCTTGGGTGGTATGGTTTACTGTGAGGTGTCTCCGCCCATGGCAGGGGGGTTGGAACCAGATGATCTTAAGGTCCTTTCCAACCCTGACTGTTCTATAACTCTATGATCCTATGATTTACGTAGCTTAGACTTTTGCTATTACTCCTACTTTTGGATGCTGGGGTCTACCTCTGGAGCACTGGGATCGTTCCTCAAGTCAAGCCCTCCTTGGGCTTTGTAGATTAAATAAAATGTATATGAAAACATTCACTGTATCATAATAGCCAACATTACCCACTTATCAGTAAGCCTTGGCTGCTGATGAACAGCCCAAGCTCCATGAAGGCACTACAGCTCTCTCTTTTAACAGGTAGGCAACTCTGAATCTTTGTCAACAAATACAATCCCAAATAAACCTACTTATTAAAAGTTCCTTGGTCAGCTTTGATAAGTCTTGTTGTCTAGTGATGGTGACATAAAAGATACTCAATTCTGTGTAAGATGAGACCATTAGTAATAATGTGTCAAAGATCAGGAAAGAAAAGAGTTAGAAAAAAGTCCAAGACAACTTCTTGCCATAAAAGCAGCTATCTGAATTTCAGCTTTGACCATTATGCTACACGTAACACACCTGAGGCATCCAAGAACTGCAAGCACTTTAACTCTTTCAGAACTGATCTCTCAACCTCTTTTTGGTTTGGGTTATTTGCAGAGAGAAAAATGAGCATCATTATGTGACCATGGTCAAGCTTAGAAGATAGTGTTCCTTACAGATGCTTCATACAGGTATCTAAGGTTTCATTATATGTACTTGTTTTTAGTAATTCAGCATTTGAAATTAGTACTTTTTATTTTCTTAATTACATTCTCTGTAAAAGCATAGCTTCTAAGCGCCATTTAAAACCTTCGAGTCTTTCATGAGACCAGGCAGGTGAGAGCAAACTGAAATTAGAAAGGGGCTGAACAAGTATATTTAGCTGCTGGCATAAAAGCTGAGTAAACAGTAAGCAGACACGAGTCACATCAATAAAGCTTACTTGAGTCCAAAACTTATCTGAAAGCTAAAAAGGGGTGTTTATCCACTGAGGTAAGGATTCTGTGAAGAGTGAATCCGAAGACCAGAAGGTACACTACATACAGAAAAGCATGTTAGGTTATTAGTGTACTAATAATGCAACAGTTCCTAGATGCTACATATACACAGATTTTTATTGTAGAACTTTAAGCTAGCAAAGAACTAGCTGAAAGAAAGAGCTAGCAGCACTTAACTGATGTGGGCTGCTCACCCACTTGGTAATTTGTAGTTCTTCCTATGTTCAACTTACAAGCACCTTCGACTAGGTCTTTTTCCTAACAGAATCCCCAGATTTTCACTTTTCTGCACACAGTTTCTTTTGGGATATAACCACTGACACAAGTGCTGAAGAGGATCTCAATAAACTCCATGTTAATTTTACTCAGTGCCTAAAAGTCATATGCAAATGTGCTAGAAAATTTTAAAGATGAAAAGACACTACTATATTTACCCCATCTTGAGTCCAAAAACCTTTGAACTATTAGCTTTCTTATTTTAAGAGCCATTTGACTTGGACTACACTGCATCAATTACACATTGCATTCAAAATTATCAGGGCTTCAAGGGAAAGCAGACAGTAAACCTGGACTTACTAGCCATTATTTGGATGGATGTGTCTGTGTTTCTTAGGCTGACCAGTGGCCTCTTGGTTCATGGCTAAGTTTTGCTAGACATTGAAATGAATTGGAAAACAGAAAGTATGCCATGTTGTAAGTACAAAGTACAAGGGACACTTGCATCACTAACAATGAACATATTTCATGTCTGAGTTTCACCTACTCCACAATAAGATTTGGGAATTAATCTGTGGGAGCATGGTTACAGTAGAGAGTGGCCCAGTAGTTAAAGCATCAAGACTAACATTTGGGAAAAAAAATCAAATCCCTACTGTAAAAGCATCTCTTGATTTTTTAGATTGAGATACTAAAATTTATTTAGAATTCATACTCCCATTACGCTCCTAAATCTCAATGAAAATAAGTAAGACTTCTAAATTTTTGTGAAAAATGTACTAAGCATCTAAATGTCTTTGAGGATCAGGACTTGAGACTCTGTGCCCCAGTTTCCTGACTGTCAAACAAGGACAACTGCATTCATGGCAGGGATATTCAGAGTGTAAATGCCTCACAGACTGGGAAGCACTCAAGGTTATAGATGTGGACAAGATAAGGACCTTAAATATGCCAGTTTAAAGAAACATGGTTTAGTATAATTCTGTTCCTATATTAATACGGTTGAAAGGGAAACAGCTCTTAAAAATTATCTGTTGAAGGTTTTTGGTTTTGTTTTTTTTTATTATTTTGTACTTAAGAGAGATCTGAAGGCAAATACTTGTGCAAGTCTGGGCTTTTATTTCAAAAGCTCTGTAAACACTGATATATGATCACTAATTTAAGCATGATTTTAAAAATTCCTTCTGATAGTCTTGGAAGTTCTTTTAGAAAGAAAAGGAATAAACAGATTTGAACTGGAATATTTCAGACAGCTACCCAAAGTTTCAAAATGTGTATGATTTCCTCTCTGTTTTTATAGGGAACTATTGACAAGCCATGAAGAGAGATTCAGTGAAGTAAATGTGGAGGACTTCTTATTTGTCTTCTCACTTAAATTCTAGATTGAGGCTACAAATTAAATCAATAGATTACTCGAGGATATTTCACATGAAGTGACTTCTGCTCAGTCTCATCTAATCTACACTGAAATGTAAAACAGTCTCTAAGAACTTTAAAGTATCACCAGCTTCATTGACTTCATATTACTTGACACTTTAAATGTATTTGAGAATAAGCCAAGAGAAATTCTGCAAAAGGAGGACATCAGGCTTAATGGCAAGGTGATAGCACAGTACAAATCTTTAAAGTAATTATTACTGCTCTTATTTTAAAGGCAATTTTCTGCTGCACTCTTCCTCCCTATTCCTCAAGATTAAATCCTGTTTTTTTCAGCAGGCTTCATACCATCTGTAGCAGATTTCAGACCTGTCCACTTGATGTCCTGAAATTCTCATACCTCCTGATGTCACCATTACTCTGAAAACAGGTGAGCTATGTATAAGTAGAAAAAGCAGTGCTCCAATCCTATAAATGTATGCCTAGCTATGGGGTTAATTTGACTGCAAATAGTCCCATAAATCTGAGTACGCCTGTAAATGCTTGTGGGCTTGGAGCCTAAATGAACACCCACCTATAACTTCCACTGTGTTAGAACTGAGTTTAGGGTGGCTGAAGACTATCAGCTGGCTTCCCCCAGGGTCTACCTGGACACAGAGCTCAGATCCCCAAATATCACGTTTTCATTTAATTAGTAAAGCTTTCGTGTGATATTTTGACAGAGAATTGTTCCACCTGCCCTAGCAAAGTTACAAAGCATGTATTTCCATCACTTTGCTTTTCAGCGCTTCCACTGACTTAAACCAAACCTTGAGCAATGATGAGCTTTAAGATAAGGGAAAAAGCAGAAGACAACTTAGCACCTTTTTTTTTTTTTTCCTAGAGGAAGAGAAAATTAACTGCAGTATTCAATGCTCTTTTTCCACATTAAACAGAGACAGGATAATTAAAAACTTTCGCTGAAATAGGTATTAATATTTAGTAAGTAAAAGTATATATGGCATAATGGTAGCTTATTTGTTTCAATGAAGACCAACTGAAATGGAAGTTTAGTTTCTTACTAAATGGAAGTGAAGCTAGCTCCTATCATTACTAAAAGATAAACATGTAGGTACTGAGAAAACTAATTAAATTTTGTGGAGTTATCAGGAAGTCCCTTATGAATGTCCTCTGGGGTAGAATGTAATGTGAAGAGATCTCAATTTTGTGGTTAAATAATTTGAAGAGATTAATTAGTAAAGAGTAAGCATTAAAGACAATCATGAGAAGATAAAGGTAATTTTTTTTACATATACTAGTTTTATAGCTCTACGTGATGAAAAAGCTTTCATTGTATAAAGTAACTCTTAACAAGACAGTTGTCTGAATTAAGTATTTAATTTAGTAGATCTACCATAGAAATAAAAAACGTTCTGAGATGATAAAGGATTAAGCTCCCTCCAGTTCAAAACTACTTTTCAATCTCAAATTGGGAGAACTGATCTTTATCCTGAATTTCTTTTTGTTCATCTGGAAGTTCAGTTTAATCCAGCTTTCTTAATTTTCACCTTCTCCCTAAACCTTCTAGGCTTGTTACATGATAGCTAAGGATCATTATCCACCCAAGCTGAGGGGGTTTTCCCTTCATTAATTTCTGTAAGAAGATTACCAGTGCTTGTTTGTTGTTGTTTAAGCAAATGATTTCCCTAAGCAATTTGTTTTTCCAACTGGTTTACACTTTAATGCCCTTGATTGAATTTCAAACAAGAGATCAACTTGACCAACCACCTCTGTTTGGGGGGAAAGAAGGGGGAGTAAGGAAGGAAGAATTTCATGTGAACTATTTAAGCAGAGTGCTTAAAAACTTACTCAACCATTTCGTCAAAGATGCATCATAATTAGCATATAATTCAGTACTTGTTTAGCTTTTAAAGTCAAGGTGACTTTTCTTGAAAGCAAAATTATCTAATTACAACTGAAGTGTGTGTGTCACACCTAATAGTTTTTTTTACTGATTTAGTTCTACACATTTCCTCCCTTTCCCCCCAGATTTCTTCACTGGAAACGTGTCAGAATCTTTTGTTAATTTGAAGAGGGATAGGTGGAACAAACAATATGAAGATGATTGGGTATTTACTGTTTGCAGTTTTAGTAACATTTCTGTTCAAATAGGAATTTTTTAAGGAATGTATTCAGGAGAATTGTCTGTGATTTAGTCTCACCTAAGCTTTTACGCAACAAATGCAGCATTTGGGCCTCTCACTGAATTTTGTCTGTATAAATCTGTACACACACACAAGCTAAGTGAGTAAGATAAAACTTCCTTAGGTTACAAATTCCTGAGTAATCACCTTGATGTAGAGGATATTATATCATTTTACACCGCCTAAGCAGCTACGTCAATAAAAAGAGACCATTAGTCAAATTTAATTCCATCAAACCCTGCTAACAGTTTGATGATGTTTGTCTACAAGGTCCACTTGTGCAATCCATAGTCGTGCACTGAAGGTCTTTTTTTTTTTGTGAGACTGCAACCTACTTCAAAGGAAAACTGGCAGAATTTGACTATTTTTACAGGGCCACTGTAGGTCTGCTTTATATTTTCGTTGCACAATATAAATTGCACACTATCAGAAAGTGCAGGTTCTGCAGACCACAGACATAAACACATACAGACACATGAACACTGCCCAGAGATACTTGTTCCCTAGTTTCTATTTTGCCAAAAGTTGGTCTGCTTTTCTTATTGCTGGCATGTGGCAGTATTATGAAATAGTTATTCTATATATGTAAAAAAAACTTAAAATTGAGATCTTCAGTTGATTTCTCAAACTAAAATTATGTAGAACATGAAAAACATAACCAATAACCATTTAAAAATCAGAATATTTGCCATAGGAGTCAAGTGACTATTGCCAAGTAAGCACTTCTCTGGATTTGCCCTAGACCCTGACTATGATGTGACTAGTCAGCCAGTTTCTCTTGCCCGTTCCCGTTCCCATTTTACTGCTAGGTGAACTGAACACATACCAGAGGCCCAGGGAGCACATTCCCCTGGTACTTACAGAGATGAAGTATTTTGGTTTTGTTTTTTCTTTTAATATATATAAACTGCACAGGAAGAAATTATTTAAAACAAACAACAACAACAAAAAAAACCAACAATAAAACCCTACACACCACACTCTGAACATCAAGAAATGAAAAGACAGAAAAATAAAAAGGCTGAAAATGAACAATTGATAAAATGAAAATTACAATTTTGATGCTCAGAAGCTTTCAGACCCCATGCCAACAGCAGCATTGTCAATAGCCAGGCTGCACCACACCTAAAGAAGTACCCACAAAGCACTGTACACAGAGAGGCAACTTCAGCTGTTGCCTGACAATGCAAAGGGATCAGTACCCACAAACATTTAGGGAAGAAATGGACAACGCTGTAAATCCTGGATCTTAATGAATGGGAATCTTACACCAGCTAAAATGGTGAGATGAAAGAAAAAAAACAATAAAGTAAATGTGATTGTTAGTCACTGCAAAATTCTAAAATCAACCAAACACAAGAATGATATTATTAGTAAGTGTTCTAAATTGACAAGTGAAACCTGTTATTAACATACAACATGGGAGTTCAAGGGCTGATGAAGTGTGTGCCCTAAGCAAGGCTCATGATGGTGATTCTCTTCTGTGAGTGACCTTATACACTGGCTACTTTAAATTCCATTGTGGTCTATGCCAGCTAAGTACTTTGGAAACTTTCAGAATATGACCTTACGCAAAGTAGTTGTTATGAGGGTGTATTAAAATGGGAAGCCTCTCTATTTTAACTTTACTAGCAATAAAAGATACTAATAAACTCAACCATGTCATGCTATCAACATGCTATGAAATGAAAACTATCACTGATATAAACATTATGCTGCATAAGATTTCCCTTGCTTTCCTTTAAAAAAAAAAAAAAGAATATGACAATATTGCTATACTTTGGTGTCACAAGGTAGATCAATAAACACATAATCAGTAGTTAAAACCCTTGATACTTGAGCATTAAGTTATTGATTTGACATCCTGCCACAAATATCCTAAGTGTTTCAATAATCTAATTTTATTTTTTTTTATTCTGACAGACCATTTTGTATATCCAGCAACTTGTAACAATGCCACATTAACATAATCAGGTGAATGATAGTAGTTCTGATTTTAAGAGTTGCAGCTAAAATTATACTAGCTTATTTCTAAAGCAAATAGACTTTAGAAACAATGAATTTCTGCATATCAAAATTCTATACTAAAACGAATAATTAAAATAAACATAGTGCAATGCATCCTAATTGGTGTATTCTGAGTAATTTGCTTTAAAAACTGCATTCGAACCATAGTTATGTATATATTTGCAACTCGTATATAAACAGTGTTTATACTGTATTAAAAAATTGATCTTAATTTAGGAATAGGATACACCAATAAAATTAATTTCATGCTGATCTAGAGCATTTTACCAAAGGAATGTTGTCATTTAAAGTAATACCCACATTTTAATGTATCTTCACAATCTCACCTCCTACTGTCAACACCATCAATTTCAGCAGTGCTCCTTCCCCTATCTCTTTCAACATCAAAATGCGGTCCTTTCAGTATCATTATTATCAACCTGAGCAAACTAAATGTGAAAAGGTGCCACTAATAGGACAGCTTTTGACATCACATCTTGAACCAGAATAAGCAAACAGGCAAGTCAAATCTTCAGGGTCAAGCTTTGAAGTCAATTTTCTGACCCGGGAAATCATGTTCTGTGACAGTGATGACAAACAGTGAATACATGCCTTGTATAAATATGTCTATGAATGCTGCCTTACAAACATTCAGTCACCACGCTGCTATAGCCAACTACAGAAGTCTACACTTTGAACATCCACTGCCTGACACGCTGCTTTAACTAAAAAAATCCATGTTAAAAATTGGCTTCTTTCCTTAAATGGAGTTAAAAAAAAAAGTAATTAAAAAACAAAGCACACAGAGCTAATTTTCAGTTAACATTCAACATCTAAACTGATCAAGAAAATAATGTATACAGTGCAAATATTTTGCTATTTGGACTCCTATGCCCAAAGCACTCTCTAGTAAAGCTTTCCATGCACAGGACTGAAAAAGTCATTGTTTATTGATTTCAAAATCTAACAGACTAATTATATATTTGTAGATGACTTGACAGATTTACAAAACTCCTATATGATTTTATAATGGAACATGCTCATGTTAATCTCCATCTGTAGAGATAGCTAGAGGGGGCTGACCTTTATCTCATATTTAAAACACAAGCAATAACTGAAATTCATTTTCAATTTATTTTCCAATCATATAAAAGGAGGGGGAAAAGATTACTTTATTGAATCTTTTAGCTGGTAAAAGGTTGGAGACACAGAGTCTTGATGCCTTCCAAGGAGCTACAGAGATGGTCTATAGGGAACAGACTTAATCGAATAAACTAATCCTGGCTGTGGAGATTAAGTAGATGGCTACAGCAGTACAGTAACAGCAGAATGCAAAGTATCAGCAGCACCATCAGCTGCTCTAAAGGTGCTGTAGGCAGTAGGAGACCTTCCCTGTTGGGTCCACCCTACAGATCCTGCAAATTTGGTAAACTTCATGGAAATTTAATAATGCTGCTGCATTGTGTTTGCCTGCTGAGCAAACGGCCTTGTGCTGCAAGGCACATATGTGATAATTTACATGGGGTTTCTGAAAGATACAGTAACTGCTGCTACTCAAGCCTGAGGCCTTTAAGCTGAAGAGAGCATATACAGTGTACATCCTCAAGGTAAATAGTATCTAGAGGTAAAGACGTGTTTCAAAGCAGTTCCTGACAGTTGGTAAAGTGTCTTACTTTGTAAGCACATCTTTTCAAACAGTCTTTGATTCCCTGTGCCAATACACACATGAAGAACTGAATTAGGCTGGGCTAGAATCTGTCATGATATATGACTAACGCATTTCTGCACTTTTATGTTTGCTTAAATAAAATCTAGTTATTTTGTTGGGTTTCCTGTTCATCCTGTCTCTTCCATTTAGCACTCTGAGTTGGAAATCCTGATTAATTATGTATTACATATTTCTGAGGAAATGGCAGAGATGGCACCCCCTCGCTGCAGAAAGGATATTTTTATTATGGCTTAGAAGCATTCCAAAACACACACACACACACACACTGTTCCTGCACTTTATGCCCGGCAATGAAAAGTGAAGAAAATCAAAGCAGGAACAATCCAGGTTTCAACATATACAATGAACTTATTTAATAATCATAAAAAGAAACATTTCAAAAACAATTACTGCTGCCTTTGGATCCTGTAACTTGAAAGAAAACCGCAGCCGCTCTGCTCATTCCAGCAGCTTACAGTTCACAGGGTAAGCAGCACTCGTCAATATGAATCAGCTGTGAAATGCAGGGCTATGCTGGGACTTCAGTTTAAATTGGCCATCTCTGCAATATTGTTATTACAGTTAATAAAAACTGTTGCCTAACGCTTTGACCACAAGACTAGTGGAGCCAGGGTGGAGTGAGGCTGGGGAAAGTGTATGTGCCAGGGGGCAATGCTTAATGTAAAAAGTGTTTGAAGGAAGCTGGTACTGTGGGTTACTTCTGGAGGTGACAGTCTTGCTAGAATATTGATTCCCTATGTGACAGAGAATGTCAAAGAGATCGTACATGATCTTCCAGCATGCTTCAATAGCACTTTAGCGATAATAAGCAACTAATTATAGTAGAAGCTCTCTTCCTCTTTGTCAACAAGATAGGGGGTATTAAATGGCAAATTATAACCAGAAAAGTTATGTTTTTCTTCCCCCCTTTTTCATCCAGGCAGCAACCAGAATTCTTCCTATGGCTCTCATGCCACTATTGTTACACTCTTCTTGTTATACGCCATCTATGTTTACCTCTGTCTTACTTAGCTTTCTCCCATCCTAACTCTTCTTTATAACAATAGGATTATTTTGGACTGCGCAGGAAGGCTGTAGCACCTGCAGGACAGGGATCACAGTAGGGCCATTAATACAGAAAACCAAAATGCACTAGCATCTATCTTGTGTCTCAGGTTCCCTGGGCAGTCTGAAGTGGGACCACAAAGAGTAGTCAAATGCTGCCTCAGCCCTCCCCTCTCTGTATGGTGTGCAGCCACCTAGGTACAGGCTGAGATCACAAAGCAAGACTATCAGAATAAATACAGTTTGTCCTGAGGCAACATCCCAATGTAGAGAAAAATACTGACTTCCCAAAGACAAAGCAAATCCAACCCTTCTGAAAACAAAGAACGATTGCTGGAAGACAACCTCCTACCAAATTAGAAGTGTTGATCCAATACAGCCTGAACCACTCACAAGCTGTGTTGGAGACTTAAAATGTTTGGTGTGTCAAGGCACAACACTTTCTGAATGCAAGTTTTGTTATCCAGGTATTCAGAAATATAGCTAATGTAGATCCATCATCTCGGCTCCTGCCTCCACAACACTAAACAATCTCAAAAACATTGGCATTTCATGCTCAGAGAGGAAAACAAAGGAGCAACAGGAAGGGCTCAGATGCTTTCCAGAGGACAGAAAAGGCAACACTGAGAAGGACAGTGAGGACAGGTAAGACCCTGCCCTAGGAAGCAGCAAACCAGGGTTCAAACACAGAAAAGTAAACTCCATTAAGACAAACGTAGAAGAACAAGGCTGTATGCCAGGAACAGAGCTGAAGCAAAGCAGCTCAACTCATCGAGAGTATGTTTACATGGCAGTGAAGGGTAACTGAAGCATGTTTAGCTAAACCAGAGCCAGCTTTACACTTGCCCGCTCAAGGGCAGCCTGTGGCAGATCTGCAGCACACAGACCTCAGTGCAGCCTGTGCTCACTCAGGAGAGTGCACTTTGTAACCTGCACCTTGCAGCAAAATGGCTGGATTGTTACCAGTCCTTCAGTTACGATACAAATCTTATTCAGCCATGTCTAAATAGGCTGCAGTCACCTCCTGACATCATTGTGGACATAACCTTCATGGCAGAAAGCAAGCAGGAAGACATGCAATAACAAATTTATACTAAAAGCCAAGCTGTCTTCCATGCCACAAACCAAGCAGAAGAATAAATGCTAGTAAGAGATTATAGAGGGCTGGCAGGTGTATTTCCAGTGGGAATGGAATGAAAATTGTCTACACTTGCAAGAAATTCTAGGCATGCTGATTAGTTGGTGTTCATTAAGCAGGTTCTTTTGACCAATTTTTGTTACCTCATCAATATTTTTCTTTATTAGAAAAATCAGGCCAATTAAAATGATATCAGTAGGATTAGCTGTAGCCTACTGAGATAATGGTTTTCTATGCTGATGCAAATGTGATCACTGTGCGAGTTAAATGACCTCTGCCCCTCTCCCCCCCCCCCCCCCCCCGAGTTGGGTAATGAAAGAATGCATTTAAAAGACAATTATTAGGTTAATTTCCTTACTTGCATGCAGGACACTGATGCTGCACTCCTGTTATTAGACCTACCTCCAGGTAATAACAATGCAAGTGAAGTAAGAAAGAAGCTGGCTGGTGGACACTGCGCTGGAAAACTTGAACTGCTTATCATTAAAGTAGAAAGCTTTATATGTATATATACATATATATATAACTTAAAAAAAAAAACCAAAACATTAAACAACATGAAGCTATCCAAGAAAAATCTATGGAAGTAGAAGAATTCAAAAATAAAAGATCGAGAATGAGAAAACATCGGTCATGTGTGGTAAGAAAATATTTCTGAAAACACACAGATTAAGCAGCTAATTAGCACTTGTACTGTGACAGCACTAAAGAGTTCACTTCCCATAAAGCATACAGCCAGGGAAGAGATGGAGAGCAAAACTACACTTGCTCAAACTCTGGAATTATCCATGCCACAGCAAGAACTACATACCAAAAACCTGTGTTCCAGCCGTGAATTCATGTCTGCTCTCAGTAGAAGAGGCTATTTCACATGAGACCAATCTTTAAACCAAGCAAAGTGATGCACAAAAAGAGAACTGGAGAAAGTACATTTAGCATGGTGTGGAGCTGCTAGTTCTTGATTTAGAAGGCAGAAATATCAACAGATCATCTGAAAGTGTAAGTAAAGTTATCAGGTGTGGAAAGGCTCCCATTCCAAGTCCAGAGGTGTCCATGCTCCCGGCCATGCCCACACACCATGTTGCTAGCTAATGGGGCAGCAGGTAGGTTGGTGAGGGAACCCACTGCCTCTCATGGCTTATAGCCACCATCAGAGCTGGACAAAGGATTAACTCTACCACTGGTCCTTTGCACCATCTGCGACAGTAGAGGCCCTCCATGCTTGTAGCTCTTCATTGCCAGCTGTCTGAACACATAAGCACGTGATACTCCCCGGAGCTATCAGAGCTATGCCTCATTACATGCATCTACCTAAACCAGTGCTTCCTTTAAAGCACAAGAACCAGAAGATGTCCCCAGTTTACTGCTGGGGGGAGATACTAATGGCATAATAGCATAGCATAAGCCAAGTACAGATGCAGCAGACAAACTTTCCTGCTGGAACCACCTTTTCATGCACCTACGCACTCCTGTAGTCCCTCCCTCCCATACAGAGCTCCTCCATCACCTGTGTATACGAATAATTTTCTATTTAAGAACAGAAAGAAAAATGTGATTAACTAAACACCATACCCACAATCCCAGATCTCTACAGCACTGCAACAAGATTTCTAGCTGCTGTCACTACCTGTTTACTGTCAGTGAAAGAGCAACGAATTGTTCTTGCTTTCTGCTGATGGCCTTCTATCCCCCAGGGGAGAAAGCATAGACCAATCTGGAAGATTAGCAGGCTACAGACCAGGCAATCACAAGCTCCCACCCTGTCTGTAGCATGCTTGGACCAACGGCTTGCCCGGCAGGGAATTCTGATCCCACACATCTTCTGTCAGACCCTGACACAGAGGCAGAGATCTGTACTTATGTCATGGTGACAAGCAGCACACATCTCATCCTAAGCAACTCCACCATGCTAGCTCGGTTCATACAAATGGGATGCAATTTTTCTCAAAGGGCCCAAAAAATCCCTAAGTCCATTTACTTTATTCAATGCAAAAGTCATACTTGGTTCTGCAGAGCAGGGCACATCCTTCTAACAGGCACACTTCCATCCTGCCCCAAGCATGCAAGCAATACAGTGCTATGCTCAAGCTGAGAGCACAGTATGGCCCTGGCTGACATAGCTCTTCAATCAGCTGTTCAATGATTGAAGCTCACTCTCCTGCTTTCAGAAACTTAAGCCAGAAAGAAGACTTAGTAGAGTTCCCTGGTAATGTAAAGCTCTAACTGTGAACCAACGGGACATTCTGATTTCTTGTAACTTCTGTACACCAGGAAACCTGAGTTGCTTTCCGAAGCAATAATATGCTTTATTGGTGCAACTGGTGGCCAGTGCATTGCTCTGCACTGAGAATATGGCATTTGAATATTCCCATTTCCACTCTGCCAGGCTGGTCCTCTGTGCTCACGCCTTTATCTGCCTTGGATGTATAGATGTGGGAGGTAGGAACCATCTTATATGGCAGGTAGAACAAACTCAGTATTTTTTTACCTAAATTGTAATATTGCCAATCGGTTTGGTATCCTTGGGATTCTTTCTGTCACTCTGGTGTTTGCTCTGCTACAAAACACGGGGTGCAATCCAGATCCCACCAACAAATATGACAAAACTCTTGCTGAAACAAGTCACAAGACAATTTCAGATGCTCATTACCACTACCAAAGAGAATAAAGAAGCCACAATAAAAACTAACCTGTGTAAATTTGAACTCTGTACATAATAAACTCCATCAAAACCCATTTCCCTGGTTTTATAATGTAGAAATATTCTTTTATTAAGCACCGAAATAATTGTTTTACATTAGAAATGCATCTTTTACTATTAGTTTAGGATTTTGTTTATTCTAAGCTATATTATTTGAAGTTTAATATAAAAATGTAAACTCATTTTAAACCAAAATTATTATGTTTTTAATGTATGAGAAAAAAGCCTTTTAAACTCTATATTAATGCACTATATAGTTTACTTTTTGATCTGCAAATTCTGAAAAGGCAAAAGAGTAATATAATGAATACTTCAAGAAAATCTGAGTTTGCATAGAGGTTTTTCTTTACTGTTTTAGCCCTTTAACAGGTATTACTTTAAGTGGGTTTTACTGTCTATTTTATAGACATTCCAGTAGAAAATGAAACACTTAAATATGCAAGATTTAGCTAATCCTCCAACACACAGCCTATGGACTTCGTAGGATTATCCCTTATTATAACGCTGTTAGAGCTGATACAGAAATGCAGTTTGAGATTAAATAGAAGAATTTCTAAAAATGCATCTCTCTGCCTTTTCCATGTTATCTTGTGAAAATATCTAATATTTTGAAGCATTCCTTTAAGAATCTCAAACAATGATTGGTGTAGAATTCTAACATTTATATAATCATGCAGTATTACTTTATGCAGTAAGAACTACACCTAAAGTTCACATTTTCCCCCTCAATCAAATGCAGTGTTCGAGACACTGAGGAAAACAGTGGAATATCTGAATATATTTTTCAATTTGTTGGAGCAACCACCACATGTATCAACAGTATTTTATTGTTTTCATTTAAACATTTTAGAGCTGCTGTATTATTAAAAGCCTCATCTCCTTCCCTGTCATTTACTGCTAAATTTCTTTTCAAATATAAATACTCCTAGTTAGGGATCCACTCCATTGAGGGACCCAAGTTCATCTGCATCCATTGGCTATGCTAAATGCTCAACCTAACAGATGGGAATCTAATTGCAGACCTGTTATCTGGACATTGTTAACAAATGCAGAAGTAACCATATACAGGGCTTTTTGGAACTGAATTTGGGCTGGCAGCAGGGGAACTCCAGTTAATTACCAACATCTGAATTTCTTGCTTAATGCCAGCAAAGGCAAAAATAGAGGTACTGAGATTGAGGAGGACTGAAAACAGATCAGCAAAATCAGAGACATTAGATCACCCAAAGCAGCTATTTTGGAATCCTGGGATAAGGGTTCCATGTCCATAAAACATAGGAGTCCATTTTTTTGAAGCAGTTTCCATATGAGAAATTGAGATAATTGTAAATACAATCATGTAAAGAATATTTACCTTGCAAACAAAGACGCTGTCTCTAAAATGATACGTAAACTGTAAACATCATAAATAGATGTATTAGTATTAGACTTCACAAAGCTGCAATATGCAAGATTGAGTTTTTGATTTTGATTTGAGTCTCAAAAGTAGCAGAGAGATGAGAATGTCCACAGAAAGCTTTGAAATTAACAAAATCTTTGAATTTTTCAACATTGTGTTTGTTAACCAAAGAAGCAGTTGCTCTTGTAGAAAAGTCCTTCTGCTGCCTTCACCCCACCTCCTCAAAATGCAGAAAAAAGACAATTGTTGTAATTCTATAAACTACCCAACTCACCCTTACACATTTTGATGTACTGAAAATGGATACTGATTTTCTATAGCAATACTCTACTCAAATTGTTCTCTTGAAGTTACGAATTGCACATTTCCAAATCTGACTTGACCCTCTCGTTGCTTATTAATTTGCCTTTCCTGCATTTTTTATTTTTGAATTTTTATTTTTTTAAATCAGGGATCTAGGAACACACCAAGGCCTTCACCCATCTCCGTTTCTGTGTTCACGTGCTTTTATGCAAAAAGCCTATCAAGAACCTGGAAAACTACAGTGTTGTAATATGCAAGAAGCACATTTATTCAATTGTATTTTTTTTTTACGCTGTCAGATTACATTTTAATGGGTGACAGGTAACAGAGCCTCATAAAAGAACAATACAGAGCTGGCATTTAACAAATCCAACAGCCTAGTAATTATTTCTTTTTCTCAATGACACCACTATGGAAGAAGAAAACAGGTTGTTTCTATGGAATTAGTAACTCTATCACAAAGATTTCACTGAATGACTGCCAGACAGCAGATAGAAGGGCCTGATGCTGACACCCACAGTGGTAAATCCACCACTTGGTACCAGTTGATGGTAGCTGCACTTGAGCTCTGAAGGACTCTAACGGCTGACAGGCTGTACATTCACTGACCCTGGATGGGATGCCTACAACACTTTCACTGCCTTTATCCTCTTTTCTGGGTTGTTTTAGTCTAATAAAATAGATTATAATATTACAATGCATGTATTTCTGGTTTCAATTAAAGAATAATTGCTGTTCTATCTCACCCCTTGCTATTGCACCACTTTTCAAGCAACTGTGGTATAGAAAATGACAGACACTTTTCTGAATGACAGAAAAGTGGTAGCAAGAATTCACATGATGTTTCAGTAAATACAACTATTTTTCATGAATGAGTTTCAGGCTGAAATACCATTTTGAGCTGACTAGGGGCCAGGGTGGAAGGTTCTGTCAAAGACTATTTGGCCAAAACAATCTGATAACTCAGAAAAAGTACAGCAGTATTTTGCCATGGAAAGGAAAAAAAAAGAAAAAAAAACAAAACAAAACCAAAACAGGCATACATTGGTCTTGTTCTAAACCTCCGGAGTCAATGGAAGCACAGTGTACAACATGCTACAGACATCAAAACCTTCTGTTGTAGGGATCTGTGTCACAATTTAGGATTTGTAGCTCATTAACTCATTGGACCAAATCACAAGAACAGTGCAGCACAAAAAGGTAAGCACCATAAAATTAAAAATAAAATGGAATAATTATTTTCCTGCTGTTTTCTGCTTTATTCATATTACCTTATAAATGAATTTCACAAACATTTTATAACGTCCTTTGCTGAAAGGCATTGGTGGTACCCCTTCCAGTTAGAGACTGCAATCAGTTAAAATAACATTAAATGAATCCAAACCATTAGAAAATTAAATTAACGTCCACTGTAGAATACACATATTGGAGGAGGAAGGGATAATCTAGACAAGATTCTTAAATAATCATTAAGATTTGTCACTAAAAATGCATTTTCTTACCCAACATTTTTTAATTTGACTAACCCTGCTTGGTTTTAATGAGCTTTCATAAGAGCACAGGGAATACTAACTCTGTCACAATTAAGAGAAATTTTTGTTTCTTTGCTTGTGTGGCTGAAGTCCCTGTTCTCAGCAGTGCTTTTGCTCTTTCATTTTTATATTTCTTAAATACTTCCTACTTTTAAAAGTAATCCATTTCTTTATTGCTGCTTTTTGAGCTCAGGCATGCTGCAGACATTTGAGTGATGAAGATGATGAGGATTGGAGGTGTTTAGCTGTGTAATTTCATCCTTGAATTTTGTGATTACTAACAGGACAACTTTTTTAATTTGCTCTTTTGTCTCGATTCCCCTGGCTGACAATCTGCTCTGTGAGCTAGGCTTTTTAATCAATCACCTAGATAATCAAATGTCACTGGCTATCTGCTCCATGTAATTACTTTTGCAATTAAAAATCAACCTAGAGTTGCCTCATCTAATTAGAGGGATGGGCAGATTTTCATCGAGATTGATTTTTTAATAAATATTGACTTAAAATGCCATAATCTCATCATATTCTTTCATTTTCTTTGTACCAAAAATCAAACAAATGGAAGAATTAACAAGCAGAAAGATTCACGGGACTTCAAAGGCTTTTGCTAGTTCAGACATACAAAATTGTGCTATATAGAAACCTAGCTTATCTCAGTCTAATAACACTCAAAAGCTCCTACCTTTTATTAGAAAAAGAACAAAGCAGTTGCACCATTACATATTTCACTTTCTAAATTATTCCAAATTAAATTACTAAACTCTATACTATAATTACCTGGCCTGCATCTGACAGAAATATTAGGCTTACTGAATTAGTCTGTATTTCAAAATCATTCACTTCAAACAAATAATAATATTGGAAATTCCTTTTTCTCCAACACCTACCCAGAGACTGGTTTTATTTTCTTTCTCTAAAGAGCAGTTAATTTGAGGATGCTTTGTATCACTTTGCATTGATATGACAACCACTACAACATACACTATTTTACAGCAACAGTAAATACTGCTCAGCATAAAAACAAAGTTTGTGTTAAACAGCAGTGTAGAAAAGTAGAAGCAATACCCTAGAAAGAGCTGGAAGATCCCACTTTCATATGTAGCAAAGGAGTACATTTTTTAATCTATTCAAATATTAATTGTTGGAATAACAAAGGAGCCTAGAAGGTATCACCAGAAATGAATTCTACCTTCTTTTTCATATTTCTGATACAGACTTATTCATTGTCTGACCTTGGACACTATGAACTCATTGCTGCACCTAAAGAGGAAGCTTCAGTAGCAGCAGTAGTAGTCACTGGTGGTGCCAGAACCAACTTGCAGCAGGTGAATCCCAAGTCCCTGTACTGAAGGGAGGCATGACGCTCCCTGGAGTTCTCTGAACTGTTAAAGCAGCACATCTCCCTTTGTGCATCTGCAGGCCCATGTTAGGTGGGAGGGCCAGTTGCCCACTTCTTTCCCATCCCCTTGTTAGTACTTGGGGTAGACTCTTTTGTCAAAGGGATGCAGAAATTTTGCCTGCCTTGCTATCGCTGTGCTTGGTGCCACTTTTTGACACTTCTCAGGAACCTACCTATACGTTGTTTAGGTATAAAAAGATACAAATGGTAAAATAGAACTGTACACAAATACAGGAGAAAAATTGTGCCTGTCAAAAGCATACGAATATTACAGTTTACTTACTAAAAGAAGTTAATTTGCTTAATAGTTGTTGACCCCAAGATAAGAGCTCTTTAGTGCACATAGCCATCCAGATCTCTACAAAGAAGTTATTGCTGTTTTAAATGAATGAACAAACTCTAAACATGCTATCCTATTCAGGTTGTAATGATAGAACAGAATACCATAATTACAGTTGCTGGATGAGTATGCTATACTTTATACTGCAACACAGTAGTGTATACAGTATTTCCAACTAGAAACATTAGCAACTAAAGAGCGCTTCACAATACCTGTTGAGATACTTATTAACCTCTGATTTGCTACCAGTAAGACTATATAATTAAGAGATGCTTTCAATGGACATACTCATACATTTTCCACTGCAACACAGTGGCCTGAACATTTCTTTCCGCAAATGAAACACTCAGCTCATTGTTCCCTTCCATTGAGGGTGAGCTACCCTAAACCAAAAGAACAATAACCACCAGATTCTTAAGGGGATAAAGTGTGAGGAAAGAATATAATGCAGTTGGTTTAGATTAACTGTGTGAAGTCTCTAACTATTAAAGTAATGCTACCAGTCTGAAAACAGTATCACAAGTGCTTTATTGTGAATAACAATGCTGTGTTTGTGTCAAGCAAAACAGTACTGGCAGCTATGTTGCCCATATAGTGCCAATATATTTACTTTTGTTGGCTGCAAAACAAGAATAAAAGTAATTACAGCTGTGAAAAAAAGTAACTCTACACAATATTCTGAATCATGTGATGTGAATCAGAGATATGCTGAGCATGTGCTAAGCAAACTGGCTCATTTTCAGTGGTCAGGAAGCCACCTTGAAACAATTTCCCAGCTTTTCTATCCAGAGAGGCTCAGTTCCTGTCCCTTCCTGCTGTGACCATGGAAAATAAGCCATACGTGGCACCTGTGGTCTCTTGACCAGTCACTGAATCTTACCCTGCAGATGCCTAAGGAAGAGGATAGAGAAGGCTTTGGGGATTGGGAAAGAGGAGTTTCAGATCTGCAATCCATTTGCTTCTCTGTTTATTTGGAGAAAGGAATGCAGCTACTAATCAGGCTCTTGGGTTCAGTAGCAGATGTGAAAGTTGCATGCAAATATCCATTCTCTCTCCCCCTTGCTAGCAGAATATATCTTCCACACAAAAGCCCATCCATGTTTACAAAGACGGCAGTAGGCCTGGAATTTACATCCTCAGAAAGGATGGCCTGGTAAGTGCTGTGTGCTCCTGATGGGAGACATTTCAAGATAGGAAATGTCTCCTCCCCCACTACTTCAGGCCTCAAGTCAACTAGTTTCTAAATTTTTTCTTTTTCTTTTTTTTTTTTTTTTAAGGGAGGAATCTTGCTAACATCTTCAATTTCAGTTTAAAAACAGAACCCCCAAAAAAAAAAACCCAAGCAACTGCAGCTTCACATGCATCCCCCAAACATCACTCTTGTGGTTGCTGCATACATCTGATTGAAATCATGTAAATACCTGAAATTCTAACTACATGCACAAAGAGCAGGAAGGACCTGTTCAAAATAAACATTTTTGAATCAGCTAGAATAACAAATCTTACGGAAACAAGACAAATACAATTCCCTGGAAGACTTTTCAAGTGCTTTCGCTTGTGTATCAATATTTATCCTTTCACAGAAGTCTCCAGGTAGAAAAAGCAGTGTAACATTCAGAAGCATGTGAAACAGCTTAGAAAAATCCCTTTTCCAACATGATGCAGACTTTTAGGTTCATAATTTCTATTTGGAAACATTCCAAAAATCTGCTGCAAAAAAGGAAAAAGGACACAGATCCCTGTCAAATGTGACTGAGTCAGCCTTTAAGCTGAAACTGCAGCATCAAATGCCAAGCCTACAGGTAAGAAGCCGTATTTTCAGATAATTTGTCCAGACAGCACGTAACTACTACAGTCATACACTCCTCCATCCTGGCATTGCATTCCCATGCACTGTGCAGACATGCTTTGCTGTTACTCAGTATGCACTTATCGTCATCACTAAATGTGTAGAGTATAGAAGCAACTCGGATGACTCTTCTAGATTTAATTCACTGGAAGTTGCCTAATGAGTTGAGAAGATTCATTAAAAACAAAGATATAAAAGTTGCAAGCTTCAATTTTTCTGTCCAACAGTGAAGTCCTTGACAAGTTTTTAGTAATACTGCTTTTTCTTGGTCTACTTGAGAGCAATTCAGTGTCTCAAAAAAATCATTGTTATAATGTGTTACATAAAGTACTTACTCTTCTTGCATCTGGTGATAATGCTGTGATTTTTTCAACATGGCAGCCTTCTAATATAATAATTTTATGGCGAAATAGAAAAGGAAGATTAAGAATTGTTTTACATTCTGTGGTATAAGATTCCTAGTTACATTAGCATTTTGAGGAGGATTTATTTGGCAATTGAGGATTAATTCCCATGAAATCATTATACAAATTTCAAAATGTCAACTACTTCAACAGAGCTTATGATTTTATCTTCTTATTTTGACAGGCAACTGTGTAAAACAACTTCCGTGTAGAAGCAGCACAGGAATAAAGCAAGGGTAGGATAAATAAAGACAGAATGATCCTCACAGGTTTTCCGATCAGCTGTCTTTTTATTCTGATTACTTGTAGGACAGAGCAGTAATAGACATTTTCCTTTGCACAAAATAATAAGAGCAGTACTTATCGCTTGTTGCCTACAGCTAGTGGCAAAAGGAAATTAGAAAAGTCCAATGAAGCTGAGTAGTAATTAATCATCATACAGTGGAGCCTGTCAAATCAGAGGGGTCTTTCCAGCTGATAATGCTGCCCAGTGCAATTTAGACTGATAGAAATTAGAATTCTTTTTCCTCTGGCAATACCCAGAAAGACTAGAGTTAGCACAAATGTAGCCAACTGTTCACTTCAGTGACTGCCTGACCCATTGACAGCCAACGTCTGCCTCAAGTTTAGCTCAAAACAAAACTGAAGGAACAACAGTCATTCCTCACAGCCAAAAGAAAGAATGAATACCATTCATAACTACTCTGCCTGTAGAGGTTAAAAGCATTAAACAGATGGGTTTATTAAATGTAAACATTTAAATCTTGGTTAAAAGACAAACAAAAAAAAAAGTATCTTTTTTTCTAAAGTGAATTTATTGCTTTTCTCCAATGAACAACAAGGGAAGTACAAAATTCACAACAGGCAACTCAGACCCCTTTTCAAATGAAGCAAATAAAGAGTCAGGGTCATCCTCCTCCTTTTACTGAAAGGCAGCCCCAGTGCCAGCTAGTCAGCAATACAATGATTACGAAGATTAGGGCTTATTTTTTCCCCCAAAAAAACCTTTGCCACTGACTTTCACTGAAACATTATTAAGTCTTGACGAGGACGGGGCCTGACTTCGAGCTGGCTCGGCCATGAGGCACCTCGTGTAACTGAACCCCTTGAATGCGGATCGCAGTCCCTGCCCGTTGCCGGGGGCTGCCCGGGCACAGGAGCAAGGAAGAATAAATCAGCCCAGTGCCCAGTAAGCGGACAGCAGGAGCTGTCGGAGGCAGAGCACAGCAAACGGGCAAACGCTTGGCCCTCGCCTGCGGACGAGTCCGGAGGCGGTGGCTACTTCACCGCCCCTCTGCTGCCAGAGGTACCGGGTGGGCGACGGGACAGCCGGGAGGGTAGCGCATTCTTGGCCCTGCCGCACGGGCAGGGGGAGAGGAGAGGCGCAGGTCGGGTCTTATCTCAGCTGTCCCTCCGGGGCCGCGGTACCAGAAAGGCCTGCCGGGCCTCAGCTTTTTCCGCCGCGCCTCAGCTTTTTCTGCTGCGCCTCGGCTCTTTCTGCCGCTTGACCTTGTGGGTTAACGTTGTTTGCAGTTACGGCTGCTTCCGGGAGCGCCGACTGCGGCCCAGCGCCACGGGGCTCCCACTGGCAGAGGCTTACGCCGACGGAGAGAACCTCTGTCGGCCCTCAGCTTACCGACAGGATCCGGAGACCCCGGCTAGCCCCGCAGCACCAGCTCGGGCCCGGGACGCGTCTCAGCAGCGCTGCGGGAGAGCCTCCCCCGACACCTGGGCCTCCACGAGAGCCCTAAGAAAAAATAGGAAGAGGAAGGCCTTCAGCAGTGAAAGGGCAAAGAACAGTAACTCGTCTCATCACTCTTAAAATGTTAAGACTCAAGGAGTTTCACTGTTTTGCACATGCACAAAGACAGGGCTAGTTTATTAGGGTTTACATCTGAATAATATGGCTGTATTTCTTTTCTTCATGGAAGTAAGGGATTCCATATTGTTACAGGAAGTGTACATGCATGGGTACCTCTCTGACAAACCATCTTTGTGAACATAAAGGCTCTATAAATCTGATTCTATGTATCTCAACTTTGAGGGAGGGGAACACAGTATGTGCAGATAAAAAAATTAACATCTGAAAAACACATTGTTTTCTTTTCATCTGAGGTATAACACACATTCATTAGGAGATCTGCATGCTTCTGTACTTTTCCCCTTAATATTAGAATGAATGAGTGCTATTTACATATGTTATTAGTGGGAAAATCCCCCACAGAGGAGCATACTGAATCCTAATTTGCACTGAATAAAATGCTTTATGATGTAAGACTGTCAGGCACCCCAGTCAGCTCAAATGAATGTTTAATCATCACAAAGAGTTAGACATGACATAGTGCAAAATACGTCAGACAGAATCACAACCAATATGAACTTCCAGTGCTCAATGACTCTTTGATCAGCATCATCAAAATGCATCTCAACAACTGAAATGTTGCAAAAGTAACAAAATGCTGTCATGGTGATCGCAGAAATTAAACTTTGAACACAAACACTTGGGGAGTACATGCATGACTTGGTAAGTGCAACAAGTCTAGATGCAGTAATGGCACATTTTCCCATCAGAGCTGATATGGACCATGTTTCACCATGTGGACAGAATCAAGAGAGCTACAGACCCTTGAGAGGCAGAACCCCCATCCAGTTCTTTTTCTAGAGGTTTGCCATCATTGGCACCACAGACCTGCCGGTACCTCCATGCGTTAAATGATCAAAACAAAAGCAGGATCTCAGCACACTGTTGACTAATACTCTTGATGATAATTTTTCCCCTTGGTATTTTGCTTCTGTCCACATAGAGCTATTATGGGGTCCTCCTGTGACCCTTATCAAATTCTGTGACCTGTGTAATACAGGAAATCAGGCTGCAAGGCTTACAGTTGCAGTTGACACTAAAACAGCAATATCCCCTTACATGTCAGATGGTACATATGCTGTATCATCAATGATAGCCCTGACAACAGATAAATGTAAGTCAAAAACATTTATTCTCTTATGAAAAACTCGGTGTTAAGGAAAATACGCAAAGAAAGCCATGGCAGATCTTTTATCTTCCTTACAGAGAAAGCTTAATGGCACCAGAGGACATGGAAAAAAAAACAACCAAAAAACCAAAAAAAAAAAAAAACCAACAAGAAAACAAAAACCCAAATGGTGAAATACTGTTGCTCTATGGAGACTTATTTCTAAAGTGTTTGGGTTTCCTAATTTACGCTTTTCAATTGCTTGTGATTCTGCATAGCGTGAAGTAAATTAGCAAGCTCTTGTTGATTCCACTGGTAACAGTTCAGGATTATTATTTGAAATTTACCCCTGTGAAAAAATCCAGGTCCATCTATCACAGAGGTTGTAATGCTCAGACATCAGACTCACCAGCAAAGAGAACATGGTTCTCTGCACAGGATTACCACCGTTCCCTCTGAAGTCTGAGTTAGTGATTTTGCACTCAAATAACACAAATTTTCAACATCAAACCAGCCATCTCAGATTTTATTATTTACACAAATCTGGAAAATAACCACACATGGACTTCCATATGCAAGGCATTAGAGCAAAAACATGTAGTCCTACACGAAATGTCCTCAGTCAATAAAAGATGAGGAAAAAAGACCTCAGCCATTATTCATTAAATGCACAGATGTTAAAAGAGCGATTAAAAAAATCTGAAAGCCACAGTATAATGACTTTATGAAAGAAACAACACAGTGTTTTCAGAAAAGCTCCAAGTCTCAGAGGGAAAAATATTTACACAGCCTAAGAATTTGAATCAGGATGTGAGAAGTTATTTAGGCCACCAGGAGATAAACTGCATATAAATCAAGCATTTGCACTCTTCCCCTACTCTTCCTAAATTAAGTATGCACTTAAATCCCACCAACTCCAGGGAATGCATTTCCAAGGCAGGGTTGTATAGAAATAGGTGCACTAGACTGATAATACACCATACTCATAAGTTACATAGTGGCTTAGCTGTGAAGTAAAGTAGACTTCATACTGCTCTTCACCATCCTGTCACTGTAAGTATTCATGTATTTAAAATCAAGCACTCACAAGCATTTTGTGGAACTGGAGCTTTACAGCAACTTAGGATCAAAGTTTGAGTATCATGAAAGCACGTGGCTCCTCTTCCTGAGTGCAGTAGCTTAAAATACTTGCAGTTTAATGCTAAGAAATCTTAATGGAATACTGCTAGGAAAAATAGATACCCTCAGCCTTCAGAATATGTAAGGTTTGATTGCTGCCTTGTCTTTCATGTCTTCAAACTCCCTACATTCCTTCCTTTGTAAAATCCCACAAAAGCTTGACTGTAGTGGTTAGAATAACACAGGCAGGACAGCAAGACACTTTGCTCATAACAAATCCATCCAACAGAATTTCCTCTCCTCATGGATAAAATGGGAGGAGTTGTTATCCTTCATTCTGATGCTACTGAACTGGGTATTCAGAAATCAGTGCTTAAAGCACCTACCAGTGCACTCTCTTATTCCAAGACACTGACAGAACGACTTTGAAGCTTTCTGACTGGAGTCTCTCTGGGGAGACTTGTTTGTGAGGGCTACACTTGCCAACATCGCACAAATGGCAGCTTTTTCCCTGTTCAAACATAATGAGTTTTGATTTCCACAGTTTCAAGCAATAGGGCATGCAGACAAGAGATCCTTATTAAACATCTATGCAGTCAAAAAATTTCATAAACCATCAGTTGACCTGTTACTGCCTTCCATTCATCCTTTCCTGGTCACACAAAAATTGGCAATCTCCAACTCAAACTTTCTTCCTGTTTTCATGATATTGCTGACTCCACTGGGCTTAGCTGGCAAAAATGAGAGAGAGACAGGTTGAAAGACAGGCTGACAGCAAGAAGGAAGTAGAGCAAACAACAATTTTTTTCTTATTAGGAAACCATATAATGTTAAAGCAGGCAGCATCTGAAAGCATACAAGTATAATGATCTGGTGTATGTGAATACCATCTTTCCTTCAGGATACTGTTAACAAGTTCTCTTGTATTCAACTCTGCATTTACATATAGATTGAACACTTCTAGAAAGCAATTTTATGCATTTTGTCTTAATATTTTTCTCATTAACATTGCACATAGATTAGGCTTCTTGAGAAGGAAAAGACATACCTGGGTATCATTGGCACAGTTTCTAGAGATCATGTTTACTTTTGAAGAAAAATATGTAATAAAAGACTAATAAGCACAAGACTGGTCACAAGTGAATTTTCAAGAATCAGATTAAAGAAAAAAAAGAAAACCAAACAAAAAACCCCAGAAATTCCTCTGGTGCTGTTAAAACAAACACTTCCTTAATTACCTCCTCTGGTGGGAAGTAACAATAGAAGTAAAACAACAGCAAAATTGCTTGTAAAACAAACTTCTCTCACAGGGCTTAGTACTTCAGTGAGGATCATTAGTCCTAATCAATCAGAGCATTTAATCATATGCTTAAGTTTAGGCTTACAGATAAGCATATGTATAGTCAGATAAGGCTAAGTATTGTGCTGAACTGGTGCTGAAGTACTCAGCATCCAGCAGGATTACCCTGCAAATCTAAATCTAAATTTTCTTCATGTCTTATTTGCAGACTGGGTGTAGGATTCAAATTAGAGGAAGGATTAAGAAAAAAAAAAGTCCTCATGATAGCAGGGCCAGGCTAAGCAAACATTTCATATACACACAAGAAGAAAGATGAAAGGAAAGCAGCTGCACTTCACGGTCAGAAATTCTTATCTGCTGACCGAACCTTTGTTGGCTTGAGAAAGCACAAGTGGTCTGCATTGGCGGAAGGTTCAAAGCAATTTTTTAATAGATAATGCAATCAAAAGTCTGTCTCTCTGTTGAAATATTTAGGAGAACAAGGTATCACTTTGACCTCCCTACACTAGCGACCTTTGTCAAAGACTTTTAAGAAGTGCCTTACACTTGTTTATGTTTTTTATCTTGAGTAGGCTTCTGCATCTTTCAAAGACAAACATTTTGTGAACTCCTGTGGGTAAAAAATATATTCCATAACTTTTAGCCAGTACTTTTCAAATGTCTTTATCAAGGGAGTTATATACGAAGGTGTGCTTTCAAAATAAAAATCAACATGAAACCCACAAGCCAACTTTTATGGTTGCTGTTGTAGCAGTTGTTATAGAGGTATATGCGATCTGGTCTGTCTATGTGTGGTGCACATCAAAACAAAACAAAAAATTTAGTCTAGGTGACTTACTAGAGGTAGGTTGAACTTTTAGTTCACCACCATTAAATGCCAAGTAGAGAACGGAAAATAGTGCTTTTCTGTTCTATCTGGTATGAATTATCTCAATATTTACATTTTCTTAGAACAGTAAAGAAGCCAACAAGAACTCCATAAAAGAATATACGTGTATGAATTTTAACATTTTGGCAACACTGGGTGATAGAATTCTGAGACAAAATCATGAAGAACAGAATCTTGCAAGTTCCCAGAACACAAAAAATAAATAGGATTAATATCTATTATGTAAACATATACCGGGGAAATCTGTGTGTAGGAGAACAGTCAAGTGCTATCTATGTCTCTTGCATTTACAGCAATAGAAGGGATCCAGTGGGTTTGCCACTTTATCTCCATGCCTGTAAATGGGGACAGTGCTGCATACTTTTCTTGGGAAGTGGCTCAGGTGACAAAAGACCAGTGAATGTTGCTCTTCTCTTCTAGATTTGCCAACACCTTTCATTTATTAACTGCTTCTGTTATTGACTGTCATCCCACTTTTTTCCTTCCATCCAAATATACTCTGAATACATTGATTACAAAAGGCCATGTTTTGATGTTTCTAATTATCAGTACACACGTGTATTTGCTGTCACTGATCCATTCAGTACGTTCAGCATACCTGCCCAAGTTTTCTAAGCTATTTGCAGCAAAAGTGGCTAATCTTCTTCCATAGCTCATAATCTTTTTGAAGGAAGTGATGCTCTAGTGGTTATCCTTCTGCCTTTTTAATGTCCTTGCTAGTTTTAAATTTATAGCTTCTCGGTGCTTTATATCTCCACTCCTGATCCCAAAATGTTCTCTGTTAAAAGCAAGTGTAGATCCCCTGAATCCGTTCTGCCAAAACTGAATTCAGCCCTATGCCAATAAAATTTCCATTTGTATTAAGTGTCTAATTTGTTGGAAAGACACGTGAGTTGGAATTACATTTTTGTGAGTATTTCTTCTCTGATTGGATCCTCCAGCCAAATTCATCCAGACACCGGTACAGTCAGGGTCAGGCAGTCTGTGCATTTGCTATCTGTGGCTGTGGACTTAGCTAAAAGGACTTCAAAAGCATCGTAGACACTGGAGAACAGCTAAGACTATTCTCAGGCAATTGGTGTGGTCACATCAGTGTAGAGAACAAGACTTCTCAACAAGCCTTGTTTCAACAGCATTTCTCCCTGAGGATCATGGGGCCTTTGGGTTGACAGCTCCGTTTCCCTCAGAAGCAAAGGAGAGTAGGGCTGACTTTCCACCTTGCATCTGAGGAAGGAAAAATAGGAAGAGAAAAAAATCCCAAGCAGAAATGTTCTGTTATTTTATCAATGTTAATAACCCGATGAGTGCTGGCAAGGCTCATTTATATATAACCTTGGAAACAGCTGACAGCTTTCTAAAGGTCTTGTTCATGTGTCTCTCACTTTTGTGCCAGTTTTAGTCAGTCTGACCCAAGACAGAGTCAGTCTGGAGGTTAGTCCTTGTAAACAAAACCTCCTTTCTCAAAGACAGGTTAGGTAGCAACAGAATATACAGATCAGCCTCAGCGCTTCCCCAAACCTACTGTCCATCTAGCTTACCTCAAGGACTCATCTTTGTGGGAGGATTAATGTCAGTGAGTTAGGCCCGGACAGAACTTTTAGGTTTTATTCAAGACAAAAGCTTTCTGCTGTCCCCTGCAGCCCATTGTGGGAGTGCTTTTAATCATCATATTTAGTTTTTTGGAAGCTGGAGCTGGGTTCTGAAGCAGCAAATAGGCCAGAGCAGTGATGCTGCTGGTGGGATGCTGTGAAGCTCAAGAAGCTGTAGTTGTGATAAGAAAAGGGTAGGAAAGGAAGATGGAATTTATAGTTCAGCAGCAGTCACAGGAAAAGTTGAAGTGTGACAGATTTACAGATTTCCTGAAAAAGAAACTATGCAACAGTAATAAAAATACAGCAAAATAGGCAGGTAAGTAGGATTTTCTCTTTTTTTTTTTTTTTTCTTTTAGGTTTAACAGAATACTTAGTCTGCCACAATTCTTTTGTTATACTAGATAATATTTTTGAGAAACAGCATTACAAAAGGTTAAACATAGAACAGATGTAAGTTATAAAATACAAGCTGATCAAAGCTCAGATTTTGAGACAGATATGTTAGCAAATGATGATAAATCAGTCCCACTAGAATTGCAAGAAGCAGACAAATGTAACTATGCAAGAGTGAAAGTCAGGAGTTGAAAATAGGGAAGGGAAGAAAACGACTGGAAACAAATGTTGAACTTAATTCTAGACAAATTGTACAAAACATCAGCTGACTATATTCCACAAAAAGGGAATAATACCTGCTGACATACAGCCAATTTGATTTCTGAATAGGACTCAAATGCATTAAACTATTAATATTGGCTCAATGTATACAACATTTTATTTCCTGTTTAGTAGCCCTCTTCTCAAATGTTGATAAATTTCAGTAAGATCTGTAATGAGCAAAGCTATAAGAGGTAGAAATTTTACAAAAGCAGGTATGCACTAGAAAACTGAAACCATTTTTTAGTTTCCTTGCTAATATATTTTTAAAAAAAATGGGGGAAAAAAAGGCTTACTATTCTATCTAAGGACAAAATATATAGATGCTCAGATGTTTGAATGAAAGCTGAAGGTTCAGTTTCTTTCCCTTTTGTAGGTAAATAAACACAGTGAGAAACACACTATTTACCAAGACCTAAGTGAAACAGAAAACATTTGAAAGACCACGAAAAAAGAGGTAATTGTTAGGACTGTCAGCAGGGGACCACTGTGATAATTTGATATGAACACTGCTAACAAATCACTGCACCATTCTTTTTACTTTAGTATCTGTTTATGCTTCTACAAATTGAAACCCCACTGGCAATGCACTGAAGAACAGAGCTCAGCACAGTAACACATCAGCCTGGCGATTAGTTCAAGGTGGGGAAGGATTAGTTGACCATCCCAAAACTACAGTCCTCCTCAATATTTTGTCTTTCCCTGCTGAGGTAAAAGGGTGCAGACATATGTAAGTAATAAACTAACAGGCTTCCATCTACTTGAGGTTGAGTGGAAGGAATGCAGAACAAAACTATAAAAAAAATAATAGACAAAGGGGTAGTGAAGACTTGGGGGAACTCAATACCACATCTGCTAAGCTATGCTGGGATGTAGCACCAGGATGCCCATAAGTTTTTAAAGATATAATTATGCCTTTTTGTGATCTTGCAGCACAGTGTTATGGCCTAAGCATGCCAACATTTAGAACTGACACAAGATCAAAAGGCTGATAAATGAGAGGAAAGGGGATGTTTGACCCACTAAATCGTATTCTACAAGAATTCAAGGCTTTTTAAAGCAATAAAAAAAGTAATACATTACCACATCTTGAATATATTGTGACATTCTTTCTAAGAAACAAAACTAGTATCTAGATTCATTATATACTTTTATGCACATATATGCACAGACATACCAATGACTACGTATGTTCATGCTTATTTACATGAACATATTTTACAATCAAACCCGTTACTGAAAATTTAATTTCTGATGAAAATGATATTAAAATAATTTAAGAATGAGGCTAATTTGGGGGTAGGTTATGTATTTATATTATTTATAAATACATAAGCAACAAAAAAGGCAGGGAAATTGAGCACAGAATTTGGACATTGGATGAAGTAAAAATAAGTTGTTGTTTTGTATTTTAGTTAGTCCATGATATACACTAAACTTCTGCCACTGTCAAATTCAAGGTGGATTTTGTGATCTACATGAAACTAGTCTGAGTTTTGTTCATTTATTTCACCAGGGACAGGATTCTACAAGCCTTGCCATATTAACAAATTTCAGAAAAGGGTTATTAATCTTTTGCAGGCTGTAAGCAACGATGGCCATTATTAAACATCCAAACCCAGTAGTTTAAAAATATATATGTAATGAAGAACGTAGCAATAGCAAATACTGCAGATTTGAAAACTTTCTATATTTGGGGATATTTCTCTCCAGTGTCACATCAGGGGTTTGTATTTCCTATTTTTAAAGGAACAGATGCATCCTAATCCTCAAGTATCATGCTCTGTAGGATCTACTATGATAGTGGATGAGGAGTCACCAAGCTCGTGGATGAGGAGTCACCAAGCTCCAAGCAGTGTGCACGGAAGCATGCAGTACTATCAGAGATACTAGAGTCACCCTGCCTGAGTGACAGCCCCTTTGCAGACTTCCCAGTATGCAGCAAATCACACCTGGTCTACTGATGGTCCTTATAGCTCTTTGCCTTATGCCACTGAGCAGTTTGGAAGGGGAGCATAGAGTGGAAGTGTCTTTTATGCCCAGCCCCCCTCAATGACTTCAGGGTATTCTGTGCTCTCCAGAGGACAAATTTAGGATCAGCAGTTCCTGTGCTAATCTCTCCTAAGAGCTTTAGGTGCTCAGCACTTTTGGAAATCAAGTTAATAACTATTAATGACACAGAAGGATGAGAACTGAGTCTTCACGGTACTCCTTGTTCAAGCATTTTTCACATCAAATTCAAGTGGAAATTTAACTGTGTTAGGTGAGAGGGTTGCTGAAAGGGATCCAACATCTTGAAATAAAGAGAAGCACAATTAAATTAAATTTGGATGTGAAATTGATGAGATGTTCTGATTCTCCTGGGGATTCAGAAATGTTCTCCTCACAAATAAGAGAGTTGTATAAATGTAGCAGGGCATGAGGTAAAACAATACTTGAGAAGACCGTCCATATGTAAGGAAGAAGCATCCAGCGTCATCAGTTTTCAGCACTCACTGATTGCATTGTCTATTATGGGGATATTGGCACTTTTTAAAATTAGCTAGCTCAGATAAGAGTTCTCATATTGCAGAGCTCACCTCAAGTTGACCACCTCTGTATTTCCCCAGCTTCCATGCCACTGCAGCTACTCTGCTAGTAATATCCAAGCTGTCTAATTTAAAATATAGAATGAGCATGCCTATGTAATTACAAGGCTATGCCCATCAGCATGTAAATCACTGTGTAAGAAGCAGATAATCAGTATGTGCCACTCATGTCCACTCTACAGACAGGGGACTTTCCACATTTTGGGATGCTGTTTTCCATCTTGAGCTGTTCTCCTCATTCACTGTTCAGTTCTGTGTGCCAGCCAGGATAGATGTTGTAACACAGGCAGGTAGCTGGTGACATCTGGAAGTGGAGAAGGCAAGCAGGCATGTCAAGAGATATTCTTAGAATCAGTTTTGAGAAGTGGGTAAAAACAGCATTGTTTGACTCTCTACAAAAAAGACCCGGCAGGAGAGAAGCCTCTGTAGACAGATCTGGGTAAATTTGCATCTTCTCAGACGCATAAAACAATTAATTCAAAAAATGCAGAGAACACCTACAGATTGTAGGCAATGTTATTTCTACATCTGCAGAACAAAGATTAAAGCACTCAATAAAAAACTTCAGAAAACCTGAGAAACTACTTTGCAACAATTCAACTTTTCCTATCAAACCGTCCCCCCAAACCATCAATAAATGTTAGGAGTCAGCTGCTTATATCAAAGGAGCAGGGTTGAGTACTGAAGCCGTTCTACCACTACTACAAACACATCAGCTGTCAAGGTAAATGAAGCTGTAGTACAAACATAGTGGCACCTACATATAAGGCTTTGTGTTTTAATTTTAACAAACTTGAAGAGAAGATCACCACCATAAATGTTAATATTCAGAAACTGAAGATAACTGTTTTTTGCATCAGTGAATTCTGAGCAAACAGGTTATTTATTCTGTTCAGACCAAAAACCTTTCTATCAAATAAGTAAATGACATAGGGACACTGATTCTTTCTTGGGGACCCTTACCTTTGTGTACTTTTAAGGGGACACAACAGAGAATTTTTTTCTTTTATTTATTTATTTTCAAGCTTTGGTGTCTGTTCTGTTTTGCTGCCAGCTTTTAATTTCTTGGTTAGAACAGAGTTTTTTCATTAAAAGCACTGAGTTTACCACCTAAAAATAAAGTAAGTCATATCGACTGCTAGCTTTTTCATGCTAAGAATGTGTTGGCTGAAAGCGATAAGAGGCAGAAAGTTGAGGGACAGAACTGTGGTGGGTTTCCTGCCTGCAATTAGAAAACAAAGCAACCAAACTTTGACAACATCTGTTGTCTTTACTGGCTGGAGCACAGCAACGTGATGGACAGACCACTTACCACAGGCACCTTTGGGGACAGATGGCTTCATTCCGGACACAGCAGAACGTCCATAAAATTAACACCAACTACATGTTGCTCGGTAAACAAATGTACTTTGATTGATGAAGAAAAACAGCAAGAAATCCTACAAAATACTGTCTCAAAGTCACAAAAGCCTCTCTGTATTTTTAACTTCCAATTCACCAGTCTAAATCCACCAACTAATTTAATAAATGTATTTCAATGCAATCTTAAGTGACTTGGTTACATTAAAATCTAGTTATTGCACAACAGAATTGTTGTATTCCAAGGGAATACAGTGCAGATTTTAACTGATGTGAAAACACACAGATTTTGCTTAATAGCCCTTTAATCCTGCCAAATTTCCTAATAAGATTACTGTCTAAAAGGCAGCTAAATAAACTGTGCTGTTGACACTTTAAACAAAACAGAAAAACAGCCCTGCAAAAGCACAGTTTCTCCTGAAACATTCTTTTCCTTTATAATGGCCCCAATCCAGCAATGGGACTACTTATGTGCTTAAAGTTAATCAAGTGCTTAAGTGCTTTGCTGGACTGAAGCCTGCAATAACATAAATCTGAGTGGACAAATTATCATTACGTGTAAGAAACTTGCAACAAAATGAAAATAATTAAACGGCTGAAGCTGTTAATAGAAATACTCAAGTGCCACATGATGATGTAAGGCATGGCTGCCGTTATTATTTCTGAAGAACATGTACCTCTTGCTCTTTTCAACCACCCACATCTGAACTTCCAGTCATAAACTTAAAAGTGAAGTGAACACTTCTGTATTCTTGTATGGATCAAAATCTAAATGGATAGACACCAAATACCACTGGCTTAAAGGACTGGTCTTTGGGAAAATGATTTGCAACAGTAGGTTTTCACTAAAGAGTGAGTGTCATTGGAATAGTAGAAGGAAATTACGAAAGAAAGTGAAATGGGAAGTTAAAATATCAAAGTAAGGGGGAAATGGGATTTAATGGAGCATTTTTTACGTTTCATCTTTTGGGTATTATCTGAAAATATTTGGACTTCCTTTCCCCCCTATCAGCCAGGCCTCCTCTTGAGCCTTAATTTTCATTTAGTTTTTATCTCAGTCACACACTCTGCCTTTATATAGTCTCCTTGCTCCTGCTCTAAGAACATCCAGACTAATTTCCTTTTCCCTTAGCCATTTATCTTTCCTGCACCAATTCAACTCTATGGATGCATGCAAATTGAAAGAGGAAAAGGAAAAAAAAAAAAAGGTAAGACTGTATATGTCATAAATGAGATCAAGAATCAAAAATAGCCTGGGGATTAAAATCCATCAAAACTGTGCAGTCCAAAGCAAAGTAGGCAGTCTAGACAAGCAAATGGAAAAAGCAGAGCTAAATTCTGCTTTCACAAACTCTTTGTCCTGTAAAGTATCATATCTTCCACAAAAGCTCCAGCTTCAACAGAACATTTCCCAATACTTTTAGGCAGTATATTAGCAAGGAGGGTTACTAACACTATGGGGACACCTCAGGCTTGCCAGCGCTGGTCAGGCTGAAAGGTTTGTCACAATCCTTGTGAGCACTTGACCTGTAGGAGCATGGCATATACACTATTACCCAAATTCACATAATAAAATGTCTATGTGCATACAATAGCCACCTCTCTGATCTTCCAGTTGGGCTGCTCAATGTTTGGAAAAGTTGGCAGATTTTACTATCAAAAAGTGGCATCTTTGAAAAGCAATATGAAAGCAAAACTCCATACAGGTTATTCCCAGTGTGGAAGAATGCTGGCATTAGTTATGTTCTCAGAAGTTTAAGCTGTCAGACACACATTTGAATTGCTGCTATTACCATCACCTCCACAGTAAAGCACAGACATGGAGAAGATTCAGGGCAATGGAAGACAGATCTACCCTTCCAGCCTTAGCCCTGGCAGTTTGATGCCTTCCCTCACTCCACAGTGAGGGGCTAAGACAACTGTCGTACAAGGCAGCTATACCCTTCACCAGCTTCTGGCCATCAGAGATTCTTCTTGACATGGGGAATGCTTCCATCCAGACCTGTGACAGGTTTGCAAAATAAGCGTGGTGGACTAGAAAATCTGGTCATGTGTATTGATTTCTGTATCATGTTACAAAATGCACTAGCTGTGTATCATTCTGGGGCACAGGCTATTCTCCAAGTTAGAACTGTCAAGATTAGCTATGGAGCATTTTCATTCAAGTTTCTAAACATGTAACATTGTGAAATCATCTTTTCTATGTGTGCAAGAAATGGATTTTCAAGGAGATCTGTGAAAAATTATGGTACCTTCAAAGTTTAATACAACTAAAATTTTCAAGGACTTGAGAACCATGCGGTTAGAATGAACAAAAATGTCTTTTTTTTCCCCACCCCCACAAGTCCACACTGCCATCATAAATCAGACCAAGTAGCCTTGCCTTTAAAAACAGAAGGAACTATAAACAAATTAAGTACTGAGGTAAATTTCCCATAATAACCTGTACCCCAAATGAAACTCTCTTATGGCACTCACAGTCACATTTCTTCAAGCTAGAAAAATATACCTAGTACATTAAAGGAATATATAATGAGGAGAATAAATAATAGAACTGTGAAGTAAACTATGAGGTCATTATTTGAATGAGTATTTCAAAAGGGATCTGGTTATATACAACAAAGAATACGAGTTCTGTTAGCTATTGCCCACCATTAACAGGTGGGACACATCTCCAGAACATCGCAGTTTCTTACCTTGTTCCATTGGAAAATAAAAAAATCAAATGTTTTGCTCCAGATGAAAGAAGATATTAGTTGGTTGGGATCTTAAATAAAATGTGTTTTTATAGGATTGATGGGTTCAAAGTCTTTCAGAAAGTAGGATGATTTTTAACATCTGTATCAAGAAGTTGATGCCTGATAAGAATGGGAGAGAGAAAGAAAGCAAGCAGTTTTCAAGGAAGAAATAGCACCCTTTATGAATACACATTATATTGTTTAAAAGTGAGACACATTTTCAATCAGACAACCCTTTATTAGGGCCAAGAAGTACAACAGATGTGAAGCTTAGGATAGGTTAAGGACTGCTCATCTAATATCTGAATTGTTACCAACTCAAAGAATTTGAGGGGACAAAAGTAGTTAAAACCTCTGGAGCAGGAAAAGAGTCTAAAGGGGACAAGGTGTCAACCTATCCATGCTGAACAGAGTTGAAGGCGGACGGTTAAAACCTATGCAAAAGCATGAACTAGTAGAAGTTGAGGGGGGAAATTGCAACAGCTGAAAAAAAAAACAAAAAACAAACCAAAACCAGTGCTTAGTCTGTGATTACTTCTCCCTGCAAACTGCCTTTCCTTAGGGTATCATTTCAGCCTACATCTTTGGCAGACAAGCTGTTTTAAGTTCTCCTCTTCACTTGTCTGCTCCCTTCCACATATGTACTGCAGCACTGCCTTCTCAGCTGTGCTGTTAGTCTGAGTGTGCTCTGTGAGATTATTGATGTTATCCAGAGTTAAACAAAAAAACCGCTTCACTCCCTCCAGAAGAGATACTTGGGGAGAAAGCAACATGTGAGAAGAAGCTAAAATGTCAAATTGCATCCTTTCGGAGTTGTAAAATGCCCCCAAAAGGTTTGATTTGCTAGTAAGTACTTCAGATTAGCAGACACAATTCATTTATGTTTGCCATCATTAACTAATTACTGTCTGCAGACTGGAAGCCCAGATGCACTGTGTGCTGTACCAGCAGTACAAAGCATGTTAAGCAAGCAACGGCATGATAGAAAGCACAGCTCCATGGAAAATGTACACTGACAAACTTCCAGTGCTTTTAATTGTTCATTTTTTAATTGGTATTATTCCTAACAAGAAAAAAAGGCTACCCTCAGGAGGCTGCAGAATTATATTTGCCTGAAAGCTTATTCTTTAAATAAAAATGGCTCTTCATAGAAAGTCTGTTAGTTTCTTCCTTCATCCCACTGAAATATGTTCTGTCCCTTGGGAAATAAATTTTAATTTACTGTAATTTTTCTTGAGGTTTTTCACTTAGTTTGTCAATGTACACTTCTCCCTCCCTTTGTGTAAAGACCAAGCTTCTTAAAAAAATAGAATTAAATCTGAACAAATGAAAACCAAATGAATCAAAATCTCAAAAATGGCTGAAGCATTCTTTCAAACACTCTCAGTTCACAGTCCATGTCTCCATCTTCTGAATAGGAATTAGAAAAAGAAAGCCTTCTAGTAACATAACTTAAACAAACCCTGTTGATACCTCCTACAGACCCCAAAAGGGCTAAAATGTGAGGAGTCCGTGTTTTTTTTATTGCCAAGCTTGCACACTCATTCATTAATTTGGGCAAAAAATTAATAACTTTAAATGGACCAGGGTTCTACAAAGAGTTTATCCAGCATGGCTGGTGCTTGGTACCTTAAGTTACACTTGTAGATTGGTAAGAAAAAATGATTGAATCAAAGAACGAAGATGGCATTGGTATTTAGAAGTGCTGAGCATGCACAAAGTGGTAATGCAAAGAAAGCAGGCAGCAGTGAATATGCGACTGTAAATTCTTTCTTGTGATCAATATGGCAGCCAACCAACACTTGTGCTACAAGCTGCCAGAAGATGATTAAAATGAGAGTGTGATAATTCAGACACGGAGCATTAAAGATGTGGCTCAGGATAAGCCATACAAAACCAGAGGTCACTAAATGTACTCCTTTTTTGTATGTAACACCCATAAAAGTGAAAGGTCGTGGTTTCAGTGCTGTAACTGAATGGGACTGGACACCAGGCTAAAGAAAAGGGCAAGTGTAGTCAATAATGACTACTTTGAGAGAAAACAGAGATGAATTGGGTAGAATTTACAAAATTCTATGTAAAGAACTGTTTTCATGGGACAGGCCTGTCTCAGCTTTGAGCAGATTGAAACCTTCCAAGGCAGAGCCAAGTTCTCCAAGAACAGGAATACCCACCCCAGGCCAGGATGGGCTAGTAGGCCCTGCACAGTGCTACGCTTCCAACTTCAGTCATTACATGGCTGGAGATCTCTGCTGCTGGCGTGGTATTCTCCATCCCCCTCATCAACCTATAGTTGCCCACCTTTACAGATCCCATACCATTTCTCATCCTTAACAGCTCAACTCCATGCTTCTCAAGAGACAACATACCATGCTTTACTGAATTGCAGACAGATCAGATCTACTACATTTTCTTAGTAAATAGAAAAAAATGAAAGTAAATAAAGATATCAGTTATATATAAAAAGACAAAACAAAACAAAACAGGTTAGATTGGCAGTGTGTACCATGGATAAACTCTCACTGAGCCTAGTTTGAATTTAACTCAGTACCTTCAGTTATGCTTTCTTTCCAACTTTTTTTTTTTTTTGAAACTGGTTTACAACTGAGATCTGAGTCAAAACCCTATGATTTCTCGAATCTCTTATACTCCTATAGTTTTAACTACTGATACTATATTTCTTATTTTACATTTATACTAGCCCTCTCTACATGTGATATAACTAAGAAACCTGTGTTACCAGATCTGCAATATGATGTACCAGTTCATTCTATATTTTCACATGGGGCTTATCTGGCACACTTAATTTGACAAAATTCAGCCTTCAAGTTTTCCACTCAATTAAGGTACTGTCATTTCTGTTTCTGTAACTGCCTTTACATTACCCAGTCTTCCTTTATACCATTTTTAACATGCTCATTCCTGAAGACAAGAGAATACTCATCTGGTTAGGTAACATCATTAGGAGCACAATGCTGCTCCTAATAGAGTCTGCAAAATAATATGCTAACTCCCATCTGTATGTTTAACATCATGCTGGTGCATATTTTTCTTTACAAATATATATTTGATAATATTAACATGATCTCTACCCTAAAAGTATTCACAAGTTATGGAGTAGCCACTTGCTGGGAAAAAAGTGCAATCCCTGTTACTAAGTTCTGTGTAACTTTCTCCTATCCTGTGCCTGTACTAGGTAGAAAACATGTCTAGCAGCTAGCATCAATTGCATTAGCACATGTCATGTATTTCCTGCTGTGTTTTATTAGAAAATTGTAAAATTAACAACAGAGCTATAATGATTTCCTAAACTGTTTCTGACACAAATTTCCAATTTGAGGTCATATGCATTGCCTAATAAAGTTTTACAACAGCAGTCAAATAGTGGTAGTTAGTTCACCAGAAATACAACTCTTAATTCATGAGAATTAGTTTTAAGACTTGTTCATCACATAAAACAAAAATAAATATTATTATAGGTCTACTCAGAATGTTCAGACAATAATATCTAGAAAAGATGGTGTTAGGGTACTTTAATTGCAAACAACACTATTAAAAATACTTGATATATTTACATTTATCACAGATATACACTATAACATTTTGATTACTTGACCTTGTGCTTGTAAACTGTCATTCTGAAGCTATTTGGCAAGTACACACTTGTATTCTATTGCTTGTAGAGCATGAAACAAGACAGCAGGCTACTGTAGTCTTTCAGTCGTCAACCTTTTGTCTTTGTGATGGGGAAACTGAAGCAAACAAATGCCTTTTTAATATATCAATAAATAAAAATTAAACAGATATAGTTCTAGTTTAAGAAAAAAACACAGAAGAGTATGTCTCATATTAACAAAAAATTCACCTTCAGCAACAGCTGTTTGACACATTTAAGCATTTGCTGTTAATAAGTCTTTATCAGAAACCACTGGCGATGTCTGTCAGAAATTGTACTAAGAACAAGAGAAATAATGTGAGTAAAATTTCCATGGACCTGTATCTAATATATAAAAAAGATCCTTTAATCATGCCTATAAAGTGTTATTTTGACCATGTCTATTTAAAGTGTATAATTTTAAGACTAGTGAGCTGTATGTACTACATAATACAAAACCTACCCCAAAGGATTTAACTAGAAGTTTTCTACAGCAAAATAAGGAAGATCCATAATTTTGGTTTTTTTTCTTCCCAAAATCTGCTTGGCAAATTATGTGGTCTAAGACTTTGCTAAATAATACACATAAAGGTGGTATTAAAGGAAGTATTAGTGCTATAACGTACAAAAATATACTGGTTTTAGTCACAGACAATGAATACCTTTCTCCATATTAAAAGTAAGATTGTTTTAAAGTGTCTATACAGCAGAGCTTATAGGAAAGGACAGCAGATATACTCAAGCTAGCCTTAAACTCTTGGTGATGTCACACAGCCCAGCACAGAGCTGAAAGACCAGTGTCTGTCTGCAACTTGGATAATGGGTCTGCACTGAGCTCTGGACTGCAGTGGCAGCATGACTGCCAACGCCTGAGCTAAGCAGTTAAAAGTTCATTGGGATGAATGTAAATGAGCTACATTGATTTTAACAATAGCAAATGAAAACAAAAGGCACTTATCTTAGAGTAAAATTTATATGCACATGATTTTATAAATGTATTTAGAAATACCTCCTTAAAAATGCCTTCAAATCTAACAATCCTAGAGACGGTTTGTCAGAAAAATTGGCTTAAACTGTTCTATAATTCTGTGATGGCTGCACACCTTAAGATGTGATTCACCAGAGTGAATAACTGAACACAATGGTTCCAAATGAATACTTTGACATACAAGAAAAAAGCAAAATCACACCCAGTACCATGTACTGTCATATGACATCACACAGAGAGACAGTGACTCCCTTCTGAAACTATCAAATTTACGTTCTCTTTCTAATAGAAAAAGAGTCTCTCTGCTAAGTGTGCTTCTCCTAGTCAAAACCATGAGTTTTGGCTGCCCCAAACAATCCATTATTTCCTGTAATTGTGGGTCAGGTAATTGTCCTAAGACACTTCTTGAACAGAGTCTTGTGTGACATGGTTTAGTGTTTGGCGTCTCTGCCCTTGGCAAGGGGGTTGGAACTGAGTGATCTTAAGGTCCTTTCCAACCCAAACTATTCTATGATTCTATGAAATGCTGCCCTGCTCCTTACTGAAGAGTGAAGAATACCCCAGAATACTCCAATCTATGTAGCAGCAAAGACCTGCAAGGCAAGGAAATGGATGAAAGTGAACAGCTGTTCAGCACCTACCTTGCAGTGCGGTTCACACAGGAAAAATAAAATCACTGGTGCAAGCAGGAGGCAGTGCACCCACACCATGAACACCTTTACTCAGCTGGCCTCAGCCAGTGCTAGACCAGGTACAGAATAGACCGGCGGAGCAAACCTTTTGTTTAACCATACTAATACGTCACACTTATGAGGCCAGAAATCCCAGGTAGCTTACAACAGTTACCAAGAAGCTTCCTCCTGAGCTATGAAGCAGACATTACAAAACAGTAATTATTTTCTTCAGAAAGAAAAGAGAAAGAGAACTTTCACAATAACAACAATTGTATAATAAGTACCCTGAAGGTCCGTGTGGAGTACACAGGAGCTAGCTCTCTAGGTTTATGCACAGCTCCAGTAAACTGTCTAATTTTCCTTCTTCTACCCAAGAAGATCACAGGACACACTGACACACTGTAGTCAGTAGCTAGAATTCCTACTGGGCTTTTTTTTGTCAAAACAGTCCTCAAAAGCATTCTTCCACAACATGACAGCAAACATTGCTGAATCAGCCCTGCTGGTTTGCAGAGCAGTCAAAGAGGGCTGATATTTTGGACACAAGGCTAACTCTATGCCATAAATGGTTATTTCTTCACAACCACAGTGATCCATCTTTGTAAGGAAAAGAGTGTCCTGTCAGTGCTTAACATCAGAATGCTCAAACAACAGCAGGATGCATAAACTTGTCCAGTATGTGCTTGCTCCTGGGATATCTTGGAAAACTCTTATTTTCAATGGCAACAATAATCTACAGATACCGTCATGTATTCCAGATCAGCATTACTGAACAGGAACTACCAACGCCCAGTATGATGAAGGCACTGGTGGGGTACAACCTGCAGCCTCACTGACTAGTGCTGTTGTAGGATGAGGGAAATTTATGTTTTCATACAAACTGTAGCCACTGACTGAAATAAAAAGATCCCTCTACACTGAAAGATTTAAGAAAGCACATTTAAAATAATTTCTGCATCATTTCCTCTGTGTCCAAACTTGCAACTGCGCGGAGTATCTCATATCAAACATATATTAATGGATATTATGGTCTCTAGATTTCTAAGTGGGAATCTGAAATAGAGTACCAAATTTTCCAAATATCAAATGAGTACAATTACATGTGGGTATGCATACACATTACAGGACAGACATTTACTAGAGGTGTAAGCATTATGGAGGGCCTCAGTATTGCATTCTCATTCTTGCTAGCTAAGCAAGATCAAACATTTCAGTTGCCTTCAGAATGCTGAAGGCATCCAGCAGCAAAGAATCATATGCTTAGTTTCAGGCAGCAACAAAGAATCATTTCCTTAGTGTCAAGCAGCAACAATATTTATTTAATGGTTTCATATCTCTGTGGCTTTATTGTTTGTTTTTCTAACTACCAAGTCCTATATGATCAGAAGATGGGATGAGGTTGTACTGTTACAGATTAGCTTTCCCTTCTCTCCTCATGCCTCCTGTGCTCCTCCTCCCCAGTTAGAGACTCTTTGGGGTTTCATTATTTAACTTTCCCCTCAGGCATGAGGATAACACCATTGGAGACATTTTGCAGGCAGCAGGATTCTATAAATGAGGCACTTATTTAAACAGCCTCACACAGAGCTGATGTCAAAGTTCTTGGCTATTTACAGGTGACATCACACGGGATGCCTTCTGAAGCACAGCCAAAACAAGTACCATGCACAGATTAATTTTTCTTGTCCAACATATATCAGAAAACAGTCATTCCACCCTTGCTTCCCTTCACAAAACACTTTCTTCAAGCAAATATATGATAGAGTTGCACAGCAAGGTTTTTTCTGCCTGTTGAACAGGCTAGAGTTTGGCTCTCCTTGAGCAAGAATTGAGCAGATTTATAGCAACAGTTCTCTCTCCCTACAGATTTGCCAATCCCTAGTGAAAGCCTGCAGCAAACAGAAAGCCCATGCAAACAAAGCTCTAGACTGACATGGCTAAATAATCACTGTTTAATTAATCAGGATCTGACAGTACCACCTATGATGATAAACTAGAATGTGAATAAATTAGTTTTAGCTTTACATTTCTTGGAATCCATCTGAAACATACCAACAATAAGACCGCAGATCTCCTGGGGGCAAATTATGTATCTAAGTGGGAAATACAACATAGAATTGTAGTTTGCAAAGTCAAGTACTTTCATAAGAGCTCAGCTTTCCAAACTCATGGCAGGAAGATGCTTATGTAGGTAGCTTCGCTATCTCCATGGAGCTGCTCAAATGACAGGAGGACTGAGGAGACACCATTTGTAGGGCCCTAAGTTTTGAAATTTACTGTGCTGTCTTATACACTATGTACATGCTTTGAAACATCTCTGCATTCCTCTGCTAGATATTAATTATACTCAATAAACTTTGCCATTTATTAGCATACATTTGGAGTTTATTTTCTCTATGTTTAATCAGGCATAGTAATCATTAGCATATATGAACACTCCTTTTCTAGAGCAGTTTGTGTAGAATTCTCATTTGGGTTAATTACTAGGTAAGATAGCTAAATTCTAATTAAAATCCAATGGCACATATAATGATAAATATTTATCAATACTGTGTCTTTCTAAACAGTTACTTTTATTAAATTACTTAGCTTCATTATTTATGTCTTGAAATTGGGACTTTAAATTAGGCTCTTTTAACCACTGTAACAATAGTTTCACTAGGCTTTAACTGCAGTGTTTTTACTTCATATTTTAAGGGAGTAAGTGCCTTTCAAGTTTTATATTTAATCATTAGTGCTTTGCTACAGCTCTGAAGATCTTTATTAACCTCTATCTCCCAGCACTGAAAACAATAAAAGGTGCACAGGTTTAGCACTCTTCAAGCTAATGGCAAAACATCCCTTAATTTCACCAAAGTTTGGAGCCATGCAGTCCGCAAATATCTTTTGCAGAGTAGAATAACTAAAAAAGATCAAACCTTGTCATCAAAACAAAACAAAACAAAACATAACTCTTAAATGAGAACACCAGTAATTATCTGCATCCTAGCTAATACTGTATATTGCTGCAAATACCAAGTAAAATTAATGCTAGTTAGTACAAAACCTTCCTGGTACAGCGTTCAGACCAGCAGCCTGAGCTCTTTCTCAAGCTTGATCCAATGTTACACTTTTAAAAGTCACCAGTGTGGATGTTTATGCAGATTTGCATAAACATTTGGAAGCTGAGGAAAATACTTCGCTTGTGCAAACACTTTTCCTTTTTTAGAAGATTTATCTGTATTATGCTAGTCTTATTACTTGAAAACATGAAAAATCTATTTGGATCGATTTCATTTAGGTAGGATGAAACATGCATCAAAAAATGTGTGCCAGGTTCTAATCTGAGCTCCAGTTTTGCTCCCTGCATCCAGCAGTGGGATGCACTGCTAGAAACTAGATGTGCTCTAAGCAAAAGCAAAAAAACCCTGAGCAGGAAATACTCCTTTCTGATGCACTAAATGCAGATGGCTGTTGTTCTCAAACATAAAAATGACTAATCACCCTTTAATCAAGTTATGGTTAATAAAGTAATCCAATTTTTGCATAATCATGTTAATATTCAGACATGTTAAACAGTAAATCCCTTCAGGTATGCAATCCTTTGCCAAGTTTCAGCCTACAACAAGGTGTAAATCTCAGAAAACAGCCCCTTGGAATTGCTGACAAACCTTTGGCAATTGTAATAGAAGTTAGAGTCTCTGCAAAAACAAGGAGAAAGGCAGAGCTAATTTTCTGTGCAAATTTTTATCCTAAGTTTTGCAGAAGGTAACTCCAAGCACCTCAGATTTAGTCCTTGTAGAACTCATTTTGCTATAACAAGCCAGAGAATATTAATGAAATAGAAGAAAAAATAACTATAATCAATTATAATTAGAAGATAATACTTACGAAAAAATATAGCTGATACTTCCACTAATAATTTAATTGTAATATAATGGATTCTCAGAGACATTTGTAATAAGTTTTATTCAGTTGTTTGTTTTTAAAGGTGCTTTATGAATCCTGAAGCAGAATAAATGATAAATAATGCATTTCCGCAGTGTTGGTGGGAAAACTCAGGCTATAATTAGCATACAAAATTACATATTCTGATACTTGATGTTCACCAATGCCGTTTCTGTCATGTCACACAGCATAAATAAAAAGCTGGCAATCCAGATACCCCCAGTAAATTTATTCTTAACAACACTGTTACTCCACTACAGCTTCACTTGGAATAACTCCTTAAAGTAAGAGCCCCCATATCTTCTACCAGTTTCATTCTAACTGAAATCCCCTCTCTTTGCTGCAGCGTTGTGTTAAAACACCAGATTTCTCTTGGTTCCTAAAGAGTGGTGCAGGGAAAACTTTGCCACCGTGGCCAGAAAGGCCCCTTTAAAAGCAAAGCCTGGGGAGATGCTAAGCAGGGTCTCCAACAGAGGACCTTTGTGCTGCCATGCAAATGAATCCCTTCATAACAGCCTGCAGACAATGCCCAGGGAGAAGTCAGGGAGAGCCAATCCATCTGCAGCTATTTGGTTAACTCAATGTTTTGTACATTCTTTCTCTTACACAAAACACTCGATGCTGACAGCTGTGAATTTTAAACAACTATTCTGTGTATGTTTTTCTAATTTTGTGTATTCACATAGTTTCCCCGGCATCAGGGGCTGAAAGCAGAGTGCTCGGATTCCATAATTTAGAGATTTCATGCTTTTCAAAGAGTCACAGGAGCTCTGATTGAAAAACAAAGTGGAAATTAAGTGCCTAATGGAAAGAGCTTCAAACACCAAGAAAAGTGGTTATTTTTGAGGTGTTACACAAAATTAATATTTTTTACAAATTACAATTACAGAGAGTCTCTGTAAACTGTACTCTGCATGTGATAAATACATCAATAAAAAGTATGGAAACTTTTTGACTAAACCTCACTCTGATTACTCAAAATCCACTCGCACTTTGTAGTGCTTCTTTTAAAGAAAAACTGCAGTATTTTGAAGAAAAAGTTTGCCTTCAGTCAATTAATCAAATAAAATATTTGGATATCAGCAATTTGTCCATGTAATGAATGAAGTTTTTTTACTAGGTCAAAAACTAACTTAAAACAGATGTTGGTCTAGAGCAGTGGTTTGCTGTACAGTGTGTGTGTGTGGGTGGGAAGGGGGGAAGCCAACCAAAAAATCCCAACCACCAGTTAAAAGCCTCCCCGTAAAATAGAAAAACTAAACAAGCTTTCCTTTGCCAGTAAAATAAAGAAAAAAAACGGGAAAAGACTTGAAAACGGCATCCCATGGGTAGTCCATGGTGATTCTGCCATGACCATGGACAGATTTGCATTACACATAGGCTGTCATTAAACAGTACTGAGTTCTGGATTTACTCCTGAGAATTCTGTCTAACCAGCACTGATGGAGCTGTCGTCAGCTGTGCCCTGGGAAGGGAGCAGGAGGAAGAAACTGGGGGTCAGGTTGACTGGCTGCCGTTTGTGGCTCTTCCACTGCAAGACCTGCAGAGGTCTTCTTTCCCAGTTTCCCTGAGTCTCCAATTTTGAAGTAGAGGAGGCCAGGAGCTATCCCTTGTTATACAATAATTCAGAGTGAAGCCAATCTCAGATGCACTCCAGTCTTTCTGCAAAGTGGGGTGGTTCTCCAGCAGCTCCTGCAGCCCCAGCAGTAGAGTAGCCCTGTAGACCCACTGCCAAGAGAGTCCTCTTGGGGAGCCCTGGAAGTAGGGGAACGCCATGGCAGTGGGGAAGCTGGGGGAGACCCTGTCCTTCCCAGGAGCCATGTCACTCCAACTTACCAGTCATGTGGCTTGCCACAGCCATGTCGTGTGCCTTTGCCCACCAAGTGATGAAGTGGCTTCTGCTACAGTCTGTCTTCTCCTATCAAGACCACCAGTAAGACTCTAACTTAAACCTCTTTGAGCTATTCACTGCTCTTCTCTGATTGAAGCATTGACCCCTCGCCTTTACTTGTGATCTTCAGATCACTCACAAAATCACTGTAAGAAAGCAATGCATCGTTTCCACCACTCCAACATCAGCCTCCACACTTCAGTATGACCTGCACCATATTGACATTTTATCTCCCCAGTATCTGCAGGAACCAAATGGCAAAGGCAATGATGTGGTTTTGCTTAGAGGAGGGCAGGAGGTGGGTTTTGTCTAGTCTGGAAATGTATTTTCCCTTCTTCCCAGTTGTTTATTGTTCTTTTGGCACCCGAAGAACATATTTTGGATGTGAATTTCTCTGTGGGTGTTACATTGAAAATTAATCTCTCTCCAAGGCATATACGGCCTGGGACAGTTTTGAAATACATGTGAGAAGATGGGGAGCAGAGGGATCATGTGGAAATGAGGCCACTTGGTGGGGCAGGCAGAATTAGCCGTTGTGTTCCCACAACCCTGCTTCACCTCACCCACAGCACACACTGCCCTGTGCTCCCTTTGCTGCCAGTGGGAGAGGATAAAGGACAGGCTGCTTGCATGAGACTCAGACATATGAGTGCTGATCTACACATTTGGCACTTTGCAACACTCTCATGTCATCATTTGCCCCTTCTTCCTGTCCCCCGTGGCTGCGAACACCCTCCGAAGGAGCACAAAGCAGGGGGGCTTCATGGCGAGGAGACACCACCCCACCGGCACTGGCAGGAAGAACAGGACCTCTCAATGTGGAGTTCAAGGTCTGCACCATTTCCGATGTGATTTCCCAACAAAACATCTCATACGAGCACTGCCTGCTTCACTCCTTCCTCCTCTCAGGGTAATTTCACTTCCATTATTTCTTTTGATGGGACAGTGTATCCAATTTTCATGGCAATACAATGAACAAAGCATTACAGCCAGGTTCAAGTGCCCCTGTGCTGGGCACTGTGAAAAAGAAAAAAAAAGTAAAAGTTGTATAACTTTGAGATCCAAAAGCTTGAAAGAGTCAAAAGAACCATGAAAAGCTTCAAAAATGTGCCTTTTTTTTGTTTGTTTTGGTTTTGGTTTTGTTTTTTGTTGTGTTTTTGTTGTGGGTTTTTTTGTTTGTTTTTTATTTAACTAGAAAAGAATAAAAAGCAGAAATTTATCCATTTATTAAAAAGCATAAGTTCTAATGCATTATTGAGAGGCATTAGAAACCACCATATACATACATATTTAGGCACTCCTCTGGCTCAGAATTATGCTTTATGCAAACAAAAGACCTCTCTCTATAGATTTACACAATAGGTTTACACTGAGCCATTGCGATCTATCATGTAGCTGAGTGCTTAATGACTCTTTAATTTAAGGATTATTGACACAAAAGATGTAACAGCTGCTTAAGAGTTACTACGCAGCAGCAGCTTTCTGAAAACATACCACTTCATCATTTTTATATTTTCTAAATTGTCCAAAGATGCCTGCATTTGTGGCAGTAACTTGAAAAACATAAAAATTCAAGGGGAAATAAATTAGAATATACTTGACCTCAGTGAACTGGGGAACAAAATAAATTTTAACATTCTCAGTTGGGAGCACATTTTGTTCTTACTTATTTCTAAGAATACAAAAGCTTAAAAAAAACCCAAACTAACTTATTTTATCTGAAAAGAAGCCTTCCAGACTAAACCCCTGTATTTACTGTTAACGTTCAAGAAATACATATTTTTTTAGGAAAAATGTAAGACCCTTGGAAAGAGCCTTACATAAGGGTAACACTGACAGAAGCTTAAGCACAAATATTAACGAGTGTCACCATAACAGCTAACGCTTGAAAATGGAAAAGTTTGTTAGGGCTGTGCGTGTGTATACATATATATGTATTTATAACCGCTTTAACAATGAATATTCCTGCTGCCAAGCATTTGGAGATGGAGCTGATTTCCTTTCAAATAATTGATGTAGGCTTTCTTCAAGACCCTGTCCAGACAAGTTCTCCGCCATGGAGCAGGAAATCACACCGTCAAAGGAAAACTGAGCGCTCCTTCCACACAGCCTGGGTCAGCCCCTCCAAAACACTAGATTTATATGACTGCTGCCAAAACCCCTTGCATTTCCATGCCCTCCTGTTGCTAAGATAAAGGATGTTTCCTACTGCCTCAGAATGCTGTCCTCATTTAAAACTCCAGCTATGTTCTGACAAAACACACTGCTGTCACCCCAAATTGAGCAAATGAGCCTACGACCTACAGTATAAAGACCAAAAGAGTTATTGAATATCACCCAGGGAGCACAAAATGAAAAGGCTCCCATTTCTTCCTGACCTTTTTGGGGCATTTTTTTCCTGAAATCGGCTGAGCCCTTCAGCCTTCATTTCTCATGCTGTCTGTGGTAGCACAGGAAGGACAGCTTGGACTTTGCAGTTTCAAACAGATCAAGTTTTGTTAAATAACTTATTTTTTTTTTTTCTTTCTCCTTCTTCAAAACCAAAGCGGAAGGGAACACTGTGAAGAAAATGGAAACTGGCAAAGAGCTTTAACTTCAAATAGCCTTATAAGCTAGTGTTGATGTGCAAAACTAATTCTGTTTTTTTGGCATTTAAATATAACCCGACAGTTGCAGAAGGGAGGGGTGAGGGTGGGAGAAGTGCAAGGCAGATTACCATCCAAGTGGTACGACTTCTGTTTATCAGATGAAATAAGGATTAGATTTATTGGCTCTGAGCTTTATGGGGGAAACTACAAACTTGCACTGGAAAATATCAGGAAAGGGAGCCTGTGACAAAAAGCGGTTTTGTACCACTGGTGTCTAAGTAAAAGGCATTTGACTCGTGTGAAAAGGGATGTTTCCACGGAAGAGAATCCTGAGCTTCAGTAAAATAGGCATGCAAATAGCTCCATTCAGTAAAAAAAAAAAAAAGAAGTACACTGAATGTAACGTATCTAAATACTTGTTCAGGGTTAAGTGGTGTTGTCTAAACAAACAGAAAAGCCCTTTTATGTAGACTTGCTCTCCCTATTAGGAGTGCCAGCCACATACTCTTGCTTATTTTTGTGCTTTTCATTCCCTAGAAATCTCCTATGTCATTTTACAGATGCATGAGGTAAGCAATATCCTGACGCTGGGTATTCATATGATCCGTGCCATTATCTGTTCAAGCTTTAGCTGACTAGCTGAAGCTACCACTCACCATAAATACATTGATAGGAAAGTACATGCCTCTCATTCTTTAAGGACAAGACATGAAGCTGGATGTGATGTTTATCAGCCTGTAATCACACCCCACGTGCAAGAGGCCACGTTTGACTGCAGTCAAATACCTGCCTGTACAGCCCAGCCTACCTCCAGTACCCTTACTGTTTAAGCCTGTGGACAATGCTGCTGCCTCCAGCAGCCAAAATTTTCCCTCTCCTTGTCTCTGCTGCTTTCAGAGCTGTCATTGTTCAGTGCTGTTGTCCCAACGCACCATCCAGAAGCACTTTAAGAGGAAGAAACAATTTTCTACCATGTGAAACAACCATCAGTGTGAGGGGTCAACAAGCACTACAGCAGCCATCAGGTCTGGGGCCCTGAGGCTGAAGTGTAGAATGAGATCCTGGCTGCCAGGGACACTTCATGTGGGAGATATATGGAATCACTCAAGCAGAAGGCAAGATCTCTGACAGCTCACTCAAAGGAAGATGGGGGAATGCTACCATCTTGAATAGGCATCTGGAGGGGAGGCAACTCATACCCTGCCAGAAAGTGGTTGTTATGAAACGTGCAGGGGCTGAAGAATGATGGAGAGTTTTAGAGGGGGTGGGGGGAGTGACAGAATAGGACATTTAAACACAGTGTATACAATTTCCTTCGGTCCAGTTAAAGAATATTTAAAGGTCACTCAAAAACCAACCAGGTTTACCTTCAGCAGTGATCTGAGCAACCTAACAGAGAAAACACATGCAAAATTCAATATTTATTCTTACATTATAGCAAACAGAATGAGAAGTGTTTACAGGCAGTTCTGCATCTGATAAAGTCTTGGTTTATTATTGACTAGAGTAAATAATCCCATTTGTCAAATAATTTGTCAAAAATTATTTCTATATAATGTCTGCATCTGTGCAGTGCCATTATTCAACAGCTCCATTTTAGGGAAAAGCCGCTTATGAGTCTCTCCTGAAGACAGCATCTACTTCATGATTTTTTCCAAATCTACTGTTTGCATAAAGCTTTTTCTGGCTGATCATTCACATCAAATCAAGACAGCCAATAATCATGGATAACTTTACCTGGCAAAGGATGGGCCCCTCTCTGTGGGGCCCCTCTCTCAGCAGCTATTTGTTGTTGCTGAAATTTGATTTTCTACTGAAATAATACGGGAGCCTAAGGTAGCAAATCCTCAAAAGGGAAAAATTACTATTCAGCCTGTAGGAGACCTTGCTGCTAACGCCAATAGCCACAACAGAGAAACAGACAAAACAAAATATTTGAAAATGAAAATACAACTTCACAGCAGAAGTGACGCCTCAAAACCCCAAATAGAAGCTTGGGGTTTATCAGGAAAACTTCTATAGAGTTTTACATGCACACCTAATTTCTTTTACTGTCCTCTTCACCTTTATTTTCATAAATAGCTCTTCTCCTTTCTTCTGGGGAGGAAAGCAATCTACCATGCCCAGGTGGATTTAATAAGGCAGGTCTAATACTGGAGGTCAAAGAATATGAATGGATTAAAAGATTAGGGAGAAGACGATGAAGGCTTTCACCTTTAAGATTCCTGTTCTGAATTCATCTAATATCAGCATTGAGCAAGCAGTGTGACCATCAAGGAGCTGTGGCTGCATGAGAATCTCTCCTTCAGCTTCTAGGAGTTACATTAAAGGATCATTAAAGAGAGTCTGGATGTTTTAAAGATATTTATTGAGACTGCCTTTTGTTAACAAGCCCCATATCTGATTTCTGTTTCTTCATATTCTACCACTATATACACCAAGATAGCTTTTCAGTTAAAAAAAAAAAAACAACAACAAATCAATACTTTTTGCTGTTAAATTCAAATTTTTCACCCACTTTTTTTCCTGTGACATCAAATCTCTTATAACAAAGATAGAGAGACACCACCATCCACGACTTTTCTACAATTGCCTATTACTTAACCAAAAGGTGTTCTTCATGTATCAAATTAAACTTCCTAGAAGTGATAATCTGCAACAAAAAAAAGAATAATATGACTTTGCTAAGAGTTGTTGCTGTACTATCCATGATCAGACCCAGTCTGTAGTATTCCTGAACTTCAACTTAACCTCCTTCATGATTTTGGTGAAATCATATTAAGAGTCAATCACAATAGCATTGCCAATGGCTAAAAGTGCAGAGTTGTGCACTTAAACTTTCATCCACCTTTTAAGACACAGCTTATTGCTTCAAGTCCAGAAATTATGGAGAAATTATCTGTTTTTTTCACTGGCAAGGTCCATACTTTCACTCTCACATATCCCATGGAAAATGGAACTGGCAAAGTGCTTGAGAAGTAAATCAGCTGTAGATACACGTTCCTCTACTGTAATGAAAGTAGGGAGCTCAACAAGTGGGACGCTGTTTCCAGATACTGAATATGTTTCAAAAGAGCCAAGTGTCATATTCAGTTCAGGACTTAAAACCAGCCATGATTACCTTCAAAATGCCTCCTTTGAAAATAAGACTCATGACTGAGGCTGGTTTAAGGATAAACTCAAAACTACTTAAAAGGAACCTCATGTTTCCATGGTGATGAATACGTATCTCTCTCCAGAGTGCTTTGTGATGTAGAAAACATTTGCCAGTAATATTTTGATAGTAATATTGCTAATGGAAAATACATTAGTATTGTTCAAGATGGTGATAACACCGACTCGGATTAATTTTAGACCGACCTTGGCAAATCAGCAGGTGAAGATGAAAACAGCACAGGGCCCAATGGAAAAGTAACATAAGTGAAGATACCCACTTGTGACTGATATTTTTTAGAAAAGATGACGACCAGTGGCTGCTAAGATGAATGTGCAGACCAGTTTGTTTACCTCTGATACCCACCAGTAAATTCATTTTTGCTTTAGTAAGCTTCCTTGCCAGTGAGAAGATTTAAGTCTTCGCAAACAGATATAAAATATATCATCTCCTTAGGTTAGCCCTGCTTAATGGCAGTGAGGCATGGCCAATTGCAGACACTCTTAACATATTTGACAGGTATAAGATCAGGCATATGCAGCAGGAGAGGTCCCAAAGCTTGCTTTTTTTGTGCTCTAAGGGTATGAACTGCTAAACTCTGTCATCATCCCTTAACTTACAGTGCTCCTTAATACGATATGGTGTTCTATTCAGGGGAAAAAAAAAACTTCTTAAGAATACATATTTGACTTTGATCCAGTGACATGTTTCTGAAGGAAAGCATCTGACAGGACAAAGATGTACAGTATTTCATTTAGTCTGTGTGCCATATGTGGCAGTTTAAGAATCACTGTCACAGCCCCTTTGGCTGGCATCTAGAATCACATGCCGCAGCAAAACAGAGGGATTTCTGCTGGGCTTTAGGAGGAAGAGGCGTGGGAAGAATTTCGCTGGGCTCTTTCTAACAAGTATATTTATGCATTCCTTTCAGAAACTAAAAAATGAGGCACTTTAACTTGCAATAAAAAAAAAATTACTAACTCTTCACATGATAGAAATAACAAATATTTTGATTCACAAAGCTCATAAGCATGGGTGTCTTTTTAAACTCAGATATTAGTCAGCCTTTTCAGGTGCTTAAAGCTGCATATATGCATAAACACTTTGGTAGAAAATACCTGCAGATATATACTACTATTTTACAGATACTTATAACTGCTTTCTGTTAACAGGATTGGAAAGTCTAGCTACTTCAGGACCTGCAGTTTTTAAAGGATAATCATTTCCCAGATACGAATTTTGGGGATGATTTAATTAGAAACAGCTATGGTTTCTGAAAATACAACCCAAAATAAAATGCAGTGCTTTTGGTATAAAGTTGTCCTCACAAACATCTGCCCAACTCTAAATGCTAACTAGATGAGTACATAGCCAGAATTTATTGTGGATATAATTCATATTCAGAAATTCTTTGGTGATTTTTCTGGAAAACCTGCTTTAGATTTGACTTCTGTGTCATTGGAAAGTACTCTGCGGACTTCGTATTTCTCGTTTTTGTTTTACATACTAAATCTGATAACCATTCAGCAGCATAGTACTGTTATGATATGTTTCTAATTTAATAAGCAACAAAGCCATACATGAGGAAAATAAAATATTACCTTCAGGAAAGATTTGAGCCGATTATGCAAAGATGTGTCAAAGTGGGCAAAGTTTATGAGAACCATCTTAATTACATCTTGTTCAGTCCCATCATTATACAGCCTAGTTTCTTACTCTTGTTACTTCAGAAAGCTGTTTGGTCTTTACAGTATTAATGTCTCAGTTTAGCCAACTCTCTGTAAGTAGGTCTTTCTGTATTTCAGATAGAGAGAAATGTAAAACAGCAGGGAGTAATGCAAGTGATACATTACGTAAACATACAAAAAAGAGACATTTCTTTTTCTTGTGTGATTTCTGATAAACAGAGGTTCTCTTTTTTCCTGTAATAATGAATTTAAAGCCACTGATTATGTCAAACAAACTCCCTGCATGTTTTTAGAAACAAGTTTCCTTGAGTCTCACAACTTGGTGGCAATATTCAAACATTTAGAATCATAGAATAGTTAGGGTTGGAAAGGACCTTAAGATCATCTGGTTGCAGCCTCCCTGCCATGGGCAGGGACACCTCACACTAAACCATGCCACTCAAGGCTTCGTCCAACCTGGTCTTGAGCACTGCCAGGGATGGAGCATTCACAGCCTCGCTGGGCAACCCATTCCAGTGCCTCACCACCCTTACAGTAAAGAACTTTTTCCTTATATCCAATCTAAACTTCCCTGTTTAAGTTTTAACCCATTACACCTTGTCCTGTCACTACAGTTCCTAATGAAGAGTCCATTTATTCAGTTACTGTAAGTATTCTTATGGTAAATTTAGTATCTTGAAAGAAAACTACTGAACTGAAAAAAAAATTTTGGGTAAAAATTTTCAATTTACAAAGTGACCCTGTATCTCAGGAGAATTCAGTTGATCTATTTGTCATGTTTCCTCTCTTGCAATCAGCCTTCTAAATGTATTGCAGTAACCACAGTAATTAAAACACAAAAGACTTTTTGGTAATTAACTTTTCCAATAAAGAGCATCTTCAACACTTGCTCCACAAACAATACTACTTGTCAAGAGGTCCTAAACAAAATTGAGAACTAGCTTTTTGTGGCAATATGGAATATTTGATACTTTGGTGCCCAGTGTTCTTTATATTCCCAAAAGGTACTAAGGATTCCTAAGCAAATATACACCACTTAAAAATTCACTACTGTGCCTGTGAATAAATATGGGTTTCCAAGGGAAGTGCCTTGGCCTGTCCCTTTCTGACCTATTTTTCCCCCATTCCACTTCTGCATGTCTTCTCAGCTGAGTACTGGAAACTGCATTCACTTAAGTGTGATAAAAATAACAATAAAACTTTAAAACAATAACTCAGTGCCTATAGCAACCCTCAAGCTACAGAAGGTAAAAAGAATTACATTCTTAATTCACAAGGCTCTTCTTACATATAATAATTCCTTTTAGGTAAAGGTCAAGTTACAAGACTTTTTGAATTATGCATAGTGATTTCCATTTTGGCTTATTATTCGGTGGTATAAAATTTATGATGTCAGATTTCATGACAGCTAAACCTGAGTTTGTTCTGTTTCAGAACGGCATGTGGGCATAGAGAGTTATAAAAGCTTCTATATTAAAACTTCCCTATATTTTTAGGCCAGCTCCTATAAAAGACATCAGACCAAAAGATACTTTAACAGATGTTGAGAAAAATATTTCACTTTTCAAGTGCTGACAAACAAGAATGGGAGTAGAGCTGCATAATGGGAAATGAATCATTACAGTCAATCATTAAAAAAAAAAAATCAATTTTTTAGAATCAAAGTGTTTGGAAAACAGGCTTTTCTTTCTGTACTATTGCAAGGCATTTGATATTCAAAAGCAAATAACCTAAGAAACATATTCAATGCTGTTGCTTAATCCCTTTATGAGAAAAAAAAAAAGTTCTTTGAGGTTATAAATGCATAAAATGCATAAAAGGGAATTCTATTTGTTAATGTGTGTAACAGATAATGATATTTATCTGACAGTATGATTATTTATTATGACAATGCAACATCTTTAGTGAAAATTGAGTAGTCTTAAGGTGTTCTATGCTGCTCATTCATGCAAAGAATTCTTGTCAAATATTTTAATGAGAAGAAAAATATGGCAGTCAAGATTAAAAGTCAAGGTGACCTTTAACTGTGAAAAACAGTATCTACATATCACCTTACTTTTTTTTTTTTTAAGGTCATTGCTTCTCTCCTGAAGAGTCTTTCTGTAAATGGAAGTAGGCAGTGCATCAGGAGAGCTAACCATAAAACCCATCCTTAGCTCGAAATTGAGCTTTGTGTTACACCTATTTTAAATTACATATGCCCTTTGGTATAAATTTCAAGCATTTGCTGTGGTGTCTTCAGCAAAACGAGTAAGGGAATCACACGTTACAGAAACAAGGGATGTACAAGCGTCACACCGCCTTCGGTATAGCAACAGTGCAACGTCTTAGGAGTTGTCCCTTAATAAAGAACTAACTTGCCTGTGACCTGGCCTTGGCCACGCTGTGCTGAGTCAGCTGGAAAGCTGCTCTGATAGGCGCCTGGTTGCCTGTTGTTCTAAAGAGTCTTTTGGGGAAACCAAGGATGATCCCATCCCACAGCACAGCAGTGATCTGTTTTCTACTGTCACACTTCAAGCTGCCCAGGTGAGCTGAGCAGATACCCTGGTCACTCTCCATTATGCAGATGTTCTGCTGCACGAGCAAAATCCTCCAGGGCCAAAGTGACCTTAGACAAGTACCAGGAGAGTTTTGAAATTTTGTTACAGTTACTGGAGGTGAAATACAAGCAAATCATCAAATACTGGGAGCTCACAATACAGTTTCTAGCCTACCCAGAGTAGACATGGCTAAAGGGTGATTACTCGTACTTCACACCCCCTGATCCACATCTGACTTGGTTCCCAGGCACAGCCCCAGACCTGCACTTAAACCTGCACAGTCCTGCATTCCAGCCACCTTATAGCTTTCTCCTCTCTACAACTGGAGGGAAAGGCAAACCTGGAGGGGAGTTAGTTCCTAGAAGGCCTTAGCTGTATTGAAAAGAAACTCGTTTTGTTCCATGCAAGAAGAGGCATCATACCACAAATGCATCTTGAGACAGACCTCAAGGCTGGTCCTAAATGTCAGCATGAACTGAACCTACTTCCTAATTTACATACTTGTCTCCAATTTTATTTGCTTATCTCTAATCTTTTCTCACTTTCCCACACTGAAAGCAGTTCAGGTATAAAATGACGTGAGAGTGGTGATAAGGCTTAGAGGTTGGCACTGGTTTGAGCCCAGCCAGCTTGACATGAACTGCTTATGAGCACAGGTGGAAAAATTAATGTTTACTTGTATGTGTCCACAAAGATACATCCTTAGCTATATATACAAAGAAGATTACTCACTGGGTACCATTAATCATTTTTATCGCTACCAAACATAGTATCAAACGCATACAAAAATGTAGTTCCTAATTGCTACTATGGAGACAAAGGAGCAGAGGCACAGGAGATGAAAATAAAGTACTGTCATTTATTCTCTAAAATAATATGCAATATAATTTAATTGGTGATATCACTTGTGCAAGGTTCTAGGTGGATCTTAAATAATTATAACATCGAAACACAGTACATCATATGTAAAAATTTCCAAGGAAAATTGTTGTGGATAAACTTGCTGAAACATGCAATAATAGAATGAATTTATTGAAATATGGCACTGCTGGCACTGCTTCAAATCAGAGCCTGAACTTCCTGTAGCTATAGTTTTAGTAACACTTGGTGTATATCATGAAATGTATATATATAAAGTAATGGAATCACTTAGACAATCCATGTATTTTTTGCAAAATATTAGAATCTGATTAAGTTCATTTAGTAGTGATGTATCTTACCTTTATGTATTACATGCCTGTGACATACATATCATTCAAAGCAAGCTCTCACAATTTGGGCAGGTCATACTTTCTGTATCTTTCAGGAACCTCCAGAGTTTTATGAAAGTTAAATTTGCAAACAATATAGTACTTAATTTTATAAATATTTTTGCACTCTTACTGGCTGGCTGCTGCTGTCTGAAAACTGGACTGCATTCCTACAACTGCTGATGCTAAGCACTTTCTCGGTTTAACACACAACTATATTCAACATGCCTGTCCACTATTTTGGTTTTATTGAAACATGCACAAAATTCCCTTTTTAGCCACTAAGGAGACTTGGCACCACTTATAAAAGATTTATTGATCCAGTACTAACTAGAGTACATTACAAATAGCCAAGTGCCAAACAGTTTCTTTGCACCAGATTGTGATTTATAAGTAAGGAAAGGAAACTGGATTACTAATTACAAATGAAACTCTAAGCTTTATATTCAAGGTCTTGCAAAATAATAGTCTTTCTCTAATAAAGACAGGCTTTTATACCAAAATCTTTTATCTAATATAGATATACATGTACCACTTTCATTTTCTTTAATGGAATGCTGAGCTCAGCCTTAAAGAAAATTCTTGTATTGCAAAGTGTTACTACTCCCAGAAAAAAAAACAAACAAAAAAACCCTTAAAATAGAAGTACTTAGAAAAATTGCATTATCATCTGATACAAATCTGTGTTCAGATTTAAAAAATCATAAAAACTTTACAAAAATGGTCTGTCCTGCTTTTCTTTTGGATTGTTCCATATTTCTTTGCATCTGTTCATGAGCACAAGTACTTATAAAACATGTAACAGTACTATGTCAACTGCAGTATAATTCTAAGAGATGATCTTAACCTGATTAACTTTTGAATAGATTACTTGGTATAGGTCACAGATAACACAAAGCAGGGCATTTGAATGTCAAAAGTGAAGCAGAACTGGTCCAAGGATCTGTGGAACACATGATGCAACCCTTAAACCTAATAAAGGCACTTGCATCAAATGAAGTTAGCCTCTATAAACCAGCAGCAGTACTACACAGCTCAGAGGATGACATCTATTAGCCAAGGGTAGGCACTTAGCAGTCAGCAGGCTCAACATCACCATGAGCAACTGTGATTTTATCACTGAAATAACCAAAGCTTCCAGGGTTTATTCTGTTAATTCGCAAGGGATTTCCCACAACATCGGGTGGTAAGAAGGATGTGAATGAGAGCAGTAAGCTTTTCCTGAAACACCTACTGACACTTCGGCCACTTCAGATCCAGTTTCAAAATCAGTATTTTTTTGAAATACAGAGACTGATGTCCATCACCAGCTCACAAGGTATACACAGCTAAATCAGACACTGAATCATAAGAAAAGGGATACAACAAGCCCAAAAGAAGAGGAGGGTCATATTCAAAACAGCAGGGGAAAAGCATAACTTTTAATTTATAAACTTTTTTTTTTAATGCAATAGAAAAAAATTCTCATAATGGCAGATACATCCTACATCTATTCTATGACTAAAATGAGTCGTTCCAGCAGGTTCACTAACAGCATACAGGTGTGTTTTTTGGGAGGTCCAGCTCCAGAAGATACATGTAGACAGCCAAGTAAAGCATAGCTTTATTTCAGCCTCTAGATAGATAAAGTATGTAAAAAGTATAAAACAAAAAAAAGGATGTGTAATTTAATATGTACAGTTACTTGAAATGCATGAATTATATTAAATACATTTATAACTAGGCATACTTTGACATTTGGGGTCTATTTAAAACCTTATTAAGAGCAAAGGATGCAAAAGGAACAATCTGTTTGATCTGTTTTGAAGCTATGGTAATAGGAAACAAGTTTTCCTGTGATGTATCTCAGGACCATCAAACAGTCCTTTTTTTAAAGAATAAATACTCAGCTGTATTTGAAATCCCTAACCTAATGCTCACAAAGAAATCTCTCTTGTAGACACAGTTGTATATTAAGAGTAACCCTAGTTCTTTTTTCCAGTTGTATTTCAGAGATAAGCAAAAATTATAGAAATAAAAATGTCTAGCAGGTAGTTTCATTTGCCTCTTTCATTACAAATCCATATTCAGATACGTTAATATAAAGATGTACAATATTACATAAAGGGCACAAAACCTGACACTGTGACACTGGTGGCTGAGCGGTTTGCTTATTGTAGCAGCTCTTATTCAGCTATTTTCTAGTGCTCTCATCAGTCTTTTGTGTGAAAGTCTTTGGTGAGAGTCAAGTCTGAACTGATAAGGCCTTGGAGACACAATCACTGGCCCTCATTTTCCATTGACAGCCCCACACAGCCAATTCACAAACATTTTCATATTAATATTGAGCGATTTCCCTACATTCTAATCCATCAAAGTAGGCTATTAATCCTTCCCCCATCCTCTTCTCTATTCAAATGCTAACAATTTTCTTCTCACAAGCTAAAACATTTGTCCTACAGCCCCTCACACAAAGACACTGTATTGTCAGCAGTGATTGATCAGAGTATTAAGATGAGGGATGCAATGTACGTTGTATCAATGATACTGCACGTATGTGGAAGAAAAGGTCTTTTTTAAATGATAAATCAAATACAAAATACAATAATTTCTCAATGAATGCATTAAAGTGTTTTGCCTTGTATACTTTATGGAAATTTATGAAGATTATCAGAGGTGTAAAATTCTTTTGAGTTTGGAATACAGAATAAATGGCAGGGGTGCAGTGTGTGTGGGGACCTGGTGGGGAGCAGCCTCCAGCAGGGACTAGCTCCAGGGCTCTTAGGACAAACAGCAGAAGACCTACCAAAAGCCACTTGCTCTAAGGTCATGTTTTATATAATTGGGGAAAAAAAAGCCACAAAAAAGCCTCACAAAAAAAAAAACAAATAAACAACAACAACAACAAAATCAGGTGAAGATAAATCTTTAAAGAAAAACATCTCTTGTCTCCAGAGCTGGAAAAATCACACAAGTCCAGAAACCAGTTCCACCCCTTGGCCAGTGGTTCCCTTGCTACAGGGCCACCTGACAATTCCCAACATCCTTGTGAATGGCCAGAAGTTCTTTCCAGAGCCTGGGGCAGGCAGCGCCACATAACCCCTACCCTGCTTGTCCTGTGATCCCTCCAATAACACAGTACCCTAAAAGTGGTGGTCAGGGCATCTGATGGACCATTTCTTGCACCTTAGTTTCACATGATTTGTGGTTATTTACTGAAAAAAAAGGATGTGCAAACTTAACATGTTTTATATGCAGTTTTATCATGCTTCAGGCATGCAAAATACAACTTAACCAGCAGCTTCTGCTCTAACTGCAGAAGATGAGCACAGAAAGAAACAGCAAAAGGGGGACAGTCTATAACAGACATGACTCTAGGACACTGGATGTTCTGTCTGCACCCAGAGCAGAGCCCAGGTCAGCAGGAGGTGTGAGGGAGGGAGGCTGTGGATGCACAGAGCTCTTAGATAGCTGATACACCCTGGCAGAGATTAAAGTAATTTCAGGGATGCTGTGATCTACAGCAGGTTACAGTGGTCCTTGGCACAGAGCTCAGCAATTTGCAGTAAGAGCCCCCCACCTCAACACGTGTCCTCCGCCTTACAGGGTGTGAGTAAAGGGAGAAACGGTGCCAGGTGCTGTCAGCAAGTCAAAGACATCAAGTTCAGCCTCAAATCCACCCCAGGATCACTTTGCTGGCACTGAAAAAGCAATTTAGAACATGCAAGCTGAGTGACAGAGATCCAGACCTCCTCAAAGAGCCAGCATCTGATCACCCGTAAAAAGGAGCAATTTGCTTGTTTCCGGTAGCACATGCTAGGGTTGTGTGTGTGTGTGTGTGTGTGTGTATACACAAGTGTATGGTTAAATAACTCCCAAATAAGATAAACAAATACAACTGCTTAATAAGATGAAAAATTCAGTTTGACATTTCAATGCAAGTATAAGAATATCTGAGGCTGGAGGTTTAAGAGATGCACTATATTTAAACGTGCACAAATAGCAAGTAAGTATCTAGTGATATCACAAATCATAAACTGTATTTTCTTTCTAATAAAATTAGCAGGGACTAGGGTTATGGTGGGATGGGTCCCTGCCAGTTATTAAAACAATGATTGATCTAAAAAACCTGATTTGCTCAGGAACCTATGCAGAAAAGAAAGAAAAGTAACTAAAGCAAAACAATTTGGAGAACAACTTTTTTTTCACTGTCTAAACTGTGATGGACTGAGAGAGTCCTGAATGTTACTGCTGCTTCCTAGGATGAACTTGCTCTGGGCACCAAGGACCCCACACCAACATCCATCTGTATTTTTGCAGAGCCTGAGTTTCTATGCCCCAACATCCTGTTTCTGTGCCACTTACCTTCGCTATATTACATCTTTACAATAACTAATTAAAAATGTTTGTACTTTAAAGCCACTTAGAAGCTCTTCCAATTACTTACATTAGTATTCTGGCAAACAGTCAAACCTTTTTAATGTTGAGTCAGACTTTTGAACCTGCACCAAAAAAATGTCCAAACAGTTTTGCTTTTCTCTACTTGCAGACAGCTGGAAGGGGCGCCACAAGCCCTCCTGCTGTAGGAAGGAGCAGGAGACACTCCTGCTGCCTGCAGGAATCTTTGACGTTCAGGGCTAAAACTGCAAAGTAACGAGTCCCACCTCCTAGCACCTAAATAAAGGTCCTCAAGCCCGGGGGGACGGGGCAAGAGGCTGAGGAAGGAAGTTCTTATTTATGCCTGAGGCCAATAGATCCACAGGGTAAGATGTGCAGAGCTGTAACTGTTTGGAGAGAGGTGGTCAGACAAGGAAACCACCAGGCTTCCTCCCTGAGCAGAGCCGATGACTCAGTGCAGCAATGCAGCAGCAGCCAAGTCAGTGTCCTAAGGAGCTACAGGGCGTGTGCTGGACAGGCAGTCTCTGGGATGAGTTTTAAAACAAAAGCTCTGGCCACTTTGTGTTGGTGAACATCTCACAGCAATTTCATGTAAATAAGGATGTTAACCCTAGCTGAAATACAGCCAAGACATCAAGGTTAAGCTTCCACTGATAGAAATTAAATTGGATAAAGTACTAATTATTTCCTTTCCCAAGCTGTCATACATTGTGATATATATTATCAAATAGTAATTTTTAAACCCAGAAATAGATTGACTTAAGTTTTAGTTGAAATAATCTTTATTTTGTAATTAAGCTATTATGTGCCAGAAGAATGGTTTGCTTGGTGTTAATGCATGAGCATTATACTGTTTATAAAATCCCAAGCTGTATACTGTTTGCTAAGGTTGCTCTAGTGCAAAAAGCAAAACCCATGATCATGTAATTACAAAAATCAAGTTTCTAATATATTAAACAGAAACAGCAGCAAAAACAGATAACATCTACTGAAGGGTTTCTCTTCCAAACCAAGGCACAAGCACAAAAGTCCCCACGGATCTAGCAGCTCAGAGATCTTAAAATTTCAATTAATTTCTCCTAGAAGGCCACATAAAGAATGTGTAAACCTCTATTTAGGGATTCATGATTGAAAACTTTTACTCTGTGCCTTCCACCCTCACCTCAAACAGCAGGAGAGTTTTTCCTAACTGCTCTCCTAAGTCCATCAGCAGGTCTCCACACCACGCCATCTCCACCATCTCTCCCTGGCAAGCTACTGCCCTAAATTCAGCAAGTTTCAGTTTGCACTACAGATATCTCCATTAACTAAACTTCTGTCAAACACAGTTTTTCTCATTCTTTGATGAGGCAAGATTTTTTGTTTTCCAAGACAGAATAGTTCTATTTAAAAGAGTTTAATGTTTTAAAAATTGTTTTGAGCTACATTGCAAGTGTTCTAAGCCAAACTGAGTGGAATTTACAATCATCTCTGGAGAAAGACTGCCATTAGGAATAAAGCATGGGTTTATCCATTTTTCATATGTAAGTCAGATTCACTTTGTCAGTCTTGAGATTTGACAAAGTATAATTCAGAACGATTCAAGCTCACCTTCCACTGGACTGAGTAATCAGATCAGACGAGGAAACGTCCCAGTGGCTCTTCAGAACTTAACTGCAATACTCCTTAGGAACCTTACAGTACCTATACCACTTCATTTTCTCAGTAATACCTGGCTGTCATATATAATTGTGCATAAATGAATGTCTCACAAATTTCCAGTAGCAGAAACTTGCAGTTTAGAAACAGAAACTGTAGAGTTTTAATCTTGCTAATGTTTAAGAAGGCCATGCAGCCATCGCAGGGGCTATGGCACAGAGATGAGAAACGTGTGAGGCTGAGAGTGTACTGCATGCAGACAGCAGCTGTGTCATGTTCCTTGACCCTTCTGTTGGCAGCATTGTTCCTAAAAGACACTGCCTCTAAGGTGATGTCTCAGCATTGCATTCTTAATTAGTTGATTTTTTTGACAGTGGTGCTGCTTCTTAGATAAAATAGAGTAGATGAAAGACCTTTAAAGATACCGAGTATGACACAATTTAATTTGTCTGAAAGATAAGGGTTTTTATAAAAAAATGATAACTGTATGAATTCATTCAGCAGTGGGGAGAGGGAAAGAAGGTACAATGGCAATTAGAAACAAATCAGAAAGAAAGCAAAGGTTTATCTTAAATTTCTTAGAAAAATAATAATGTATTCTTTTTACAAGGCCATCAGCATAGATTTTAGCATAAAAATTAGCATGCAAAGAGGACAGAATACAAATGCAACTTACTGGAAAAAATACTCATATGTTGAGATTTTTTGTCTGTTTGGGGTTTTGTTTTTGTTTTTTTTTTGTTTGGTTTGAATTTTTCCCTATATCCATGTTCAAATGTATTTTTGCATCACACATAAAAATATGATAACCCTCCTGATAAAAAGAAGTATTCTCTTATGTGAGTTAATACAATTCTGAGAAGAATGACTTTGACCAATTGGTGTAGTGGCTCACTGCACTAGTGAGCAAGGTTTTCTCCATCCAGTGGTCCAAAGTGTGAATGCTATGCAGGCTGAATAAGGAGATGAATTTAAAATGGGTAAATGACAAGTTTGAAACTTGCCTGGATCAGACAAAAGAGGCTATATTTAACACTTAATCCTCTAGTTTTAGACCACCTTATTTTTAGTCAGTTGAACAGAATATTCAGAAGTGGCTCACAATAGTCTTTAAACTGTTCAATTTTTCCTAAGACTGGAACTGAAACATTAAAAAGTGGGTGATGATAATTAAGGTAAAAATATATCTAAATACATTGTATGAAGATTCTTAATTGCAAGATGGAAAGAATAATAATGAATGGAAAGAAGTTTTGAAGAATGGCATGAGAAACAACTGATAATTTATACAATTTAAGTATTTTATAAAGGGCTAATCAAATATTACTCAATTTATCTTTGATCTTTCTGAAACACTCCTTAGGGTCTGCTCAGTACAGTACTTCAGTCACCTTCTTGCTTGACTAAGGGGGAGTGTGGCCTTTTTATTTTATTTATATTTAAAAATATGGAAAACATCACACCACAATAAAGCAATCAACCAGAAGCTTGTGTGCTCCAGTAACTGGAAAGCAAAGAAACTCAGTGAGTAGATAATTATTCAAGGTCAAACCTTTCTAGTGTGGTGCCAGAAAAAAAGCAAACAGTGAGGGTTAGCCAATACTTCACAAACACTTGTTTAAGGATTTCCTAATTACTATAAGTGGTTCCTCTGGCCCTGGCACTTAAAAAGGCAGCTGTATATGCATGATGTCATCCCTTTTTCCCATTATCTCTGCAGTAAATTTAAAGAATTAAGAAGCAAGCAAGACTAAATAGTCAAAATAATGATGATTTTTCATGTTTCCTACTCTCAAAAATTAATTACAGAAAAAAGGCAAATTGAAACATGGATTCAATTAACTAGTAAAATATATGTGAATGTTTTTGTCAAAAGAAAAACTGAGAAAATGCAATTAGCCTTCACAGACTTTTCTCTTTAAAGACCACATTGTATAGAGTATGGCTACCTCATAGCACAGTTTCTGTTACCTTAGAGCTTTAAAGATATGGATATAAGTCACAAACTGATAAAAAAAAAATAAAATCAAGGGCCTTAAATCTCCTGGAGTAAATTGCACAGGTAATATTCACTACCCTGCTATGGCTCTGCCAGTGCACTTTGCTGATCATGGCTGGAATACAAAATTCACAGAGATACAATATCAACAAAGATACTGTAATATTTGCTTACTGGGACAATGCAATTAATACACCAGCTAACACAATCAGGGATTAACTTCATTCTGTGCACTTCTGTCAGTAGTACCTTGCCAAAACAGATGATGAGTTTTGAGAGCCTCCATAGTAATTCTGGCACTTCTGGTTCATAACATTGGTTCCTCTCTTTACTTGCAACTCTGTTCTGCCCTGGCCCTTGTGATCACCAGACCAGACCTCTTATTTTTGGCCAGTGATTTTCCCTGAAAAGTTTTAGGATCTTCTCCTTTCCACTAGAATTTCCTCCCATATCTCCTAGGTTCTATGTCATCTATGTATATGAGACAGTCAGCAGCTCATGGACTACACCCTCAAGATGCTGCAGATGGCTCAGGCCATCCTTCCGCACACAATTTAGTTTCTTCTTCATTTCTATCTATGTGCTAGGAATCTAACACAGAAGCTATTCTGAAGAACATATCCTAGGGTAGGTGCAGTGCAGTATAGAAGAGTATCTCCAAGCACATCACTGTCTGTAAAACAACTTCATATTTAGAAAGCAGTTCCCAAATGCCTTCTTTCCTTGCTTTCTAAAAAGTACTCTTGTTAGATTAAAAAAAAACCACAAACCAAAAAAAAAAACAAAACAAACAAAAAAACCAAAAAACAAAACAAAAAAAAAGAAAAGTAAAAATGCTTAGTTAGTTTATCAAGTGTCACAGCACTTTACAAGTCCTGCTTGTGGGACACTCACTGCTCCACCACTCACCATCTCCCTTTTCGCAGGTCGGGCAGTGCCTATATGCAGATACACTTACACCTATCCCTGGAAGTACTGTGAGCACCCTTCACTGCAGTCTGAAGAAGGCAGAAAGTAATGAAAAGCTGTTGCTACATGTCCACCAGATTCACTGAAGCCACTGGAAGCTTTTCTATTGCCTTCCAGGAGTTATGATCAAACTACAGATTCATTTCTAGGAATGAATGACTTAAGACTTACCACTCAGGAGTGGGCTTTCAGAAACAACCCATCATTATTCCTGCTTACAGTAAAAGCCATCTCGCTTCCTTAGATAACAGCACATGCAACTTTTGCAGAGCCCAGCCATCATGCTGGACATACTGTTATACATATGGTAACTTGGCAAAAAGAAAACACTGGGAAATGAACACTGCCATGTTTTAGTATGAAAATTAAATGTCTTAACAGATGCACATACTGTAAGTCATTGCTAGACCTAGTCTGACCTTCTGCACCACAGATACTATAAAACATCATCCAGCTTCCTTGTGAGTAGTTCTGATGAGATGCATGCACAAATCCAAGTGGGAAACCACTTATATATAAGCTTTAGGACATGTTATGCGCAGAATGACTCCTGCTTTTTATGCTCTTTCAACATATAAAACTGTCTCTGAGAAAGAGTCATACTTCCCAATCTGCCAGAAAACATATTTCTAATAAATAAAATATTCTGTGCCTGGAAAAGCTGTAGAATATATGCATTTCATAGTTTCATGGAGACTACCCAGTCTCCATCTTTGATGTCCTTGCTGCTTTTATCTCTCTCCAGGAAGATGTATCTGAACACAGCCACTATCCTTCTTCCCTGGGACTAAGATCCCACTCTGACTTGGGGTGCTGGTCAGACAAGTCTCGAGGTAGCCACTGCTCTGGGGAAGGCTCAAATACAATCACTGCAAGCTAAAGGTGAAACAACAGACCTTTTCCCATTATGGCAGGTGTTGACAATAGGAAACTGAACGTGTGAGTGAGAAGGGGGCAGTAATTCCAACAGAGCTCTACTCAGACAAGACCTGGACTACCTTTATGTAGACAATGGCTAAATAGTAAATACTGACACAGAAAACAGAAAATACAAGGAAAATGGAAGGAAGGAACAGGCAAGAATGCCAAAAGATGGACAGAGGATGAGACAGAAAGCACTGTGAATAACAGAGGACATGAAGAGGGGCCAGAGAGATTAAACTTGACAGTAAAACTAAGCATAGGATGTTGAGATTACTCCGCATGAAAAAGGAAAAAAAAAGGTGTGGCTTCCATCACATCCTCTGCCACTAAACAGACACATTTAGGGGATACCATTTCAGGCTGAGCAACTTAAGAACATTCAAGCTTAGAAAAATACAGACTAAGTTGTTCCTGCCCTAAGGAAAATACAAATTACTCAGTCTAGCACAGCTTTGTTTAGACATGTCCGAGCCAGAGCAAGGACCAGCCCATGCACTACCTCCTCACTGCCTCTTCACTTAGTTCCTCCTTAGACAACCATGATTGTCCTGCTAATGGGGTAAAACCTTGCCACAAGCATTTGACAGGTGGAGAATACGGGGAAAAACAGGGAAATAAACACAATGAGGTCGCATTAGATAAAAACCGGTTCTATCCATGTGATTTTGGCTGGGTACGCTTCAGAAAAAAAGAAGTTTGCTGGTAAATTCACACTGGTAATTTTGGGTGTATGGAACTGCATTACCCCTCACCCAAAGGTCAAGAATGGTTTTATCAAGGGCATAAACCAGCACAGCAAGGATGACTTTTATGGTGTATAACCAGAACTAGTAAGACTCCATGGCTCCTCATGGACAATAAGAAAGGGAAAGTTATAGGCTATAATCCACCTTTGCAAAATGACACATTTTCAAGCCAGCATTCAAAACATTTAGTTTTTTTCTTTTTTTTTCTCCTTTGTCTTCTTAGGCTTTGTATCTCTGTGTCATACAATCAGTCTGATATCTTAATGGATGCCATTTTGGTAGAACATAATTTACTCTGAAAACACACAGACACCCAGACATTCTGGGAACAGGATGGCCAGCACTGGCTTAGCTGAAAGATATCTCCTTAAAAAAAAAAAAAAAAAGAAACAAAACCAAGAAAAAAACCCACATCACATGAAATAAGAATATCTTCAAATTATACAGTCCCTGCCAGAACAGTAATAAAATAACAAAATTAACTTTTTTTTTTAATTTCTAAGTAACTGCTTTCTTCTACCTTTTATAATGTCCACTCTTAGCATAACAAAGCTTTTCATAGCTTACTAATGGCTCCCTGTCACTAGTGCTGAGAACTATTATCACTGCTCTGCCCCTTCACATGGGCCTTTCAAACATCACTGTTTCACTTAATTCTTTCACCTCCTTCAGTTCAAATGCAATAAAAACCTTTCACTGGCTGACAACTAGAAAGGCAGAACAGCCTCCAACTGCTGTATAATTCAGGAGGGCTCTTTCTCATTTTAATTGGCTGCCTAATTGGAATGTTTATGGGTTCTGCGATAGCTTGGGATGAAAAGGCAGGGTGAGCAATTATGTGCTCAGCATTCCTATCTGGCAGAGTTAATAGTTTTTTTTTTTAAAAAAAGCTAAAGTTCACTGGAATGCCATGTTTTTGTTCTCTAAGAAATACCTTGATTTGAAACAATGTAATCCCCAAGTCAGAAATTATGTCAAGCTGTGCTTATCCAGTAGCAAGTTTGAGCTTTTGGAAGCCTCTTTGCTCCTTTTTGATGTTAGCATAACATGAAGAACAGGAGGGTATCTGGTGGCTGTCAAGTTTTTAACTGCTTGCTCTCTCACTGGCTGGAGATAAGATGTAAGCAGAGCACTTGATGGACTTGATTAATTCTCTGGAACGAAGGTTTGTCTTTCTTGGCTCGATGAATGACTTCATTCTAGTAGATGAGGTCACCCAAGTCAAGACAATAAAGTTTCTGATATTCACATGAAAGCTAGTTTTCAAAGCTGCCAGCCCCTAGAAAGAGAAGCACAAGTGTTTTCTCATTTACCTACATTCTAGTGGCAACATCCAGCCTGCTGCCATATCTATCCAGTACAGGACTGTGCTTCAGCTGAAAAGCAGTTCTAACACAATATGAGATTTAAAGGAGAGAATAAAAAGACATGGTTTGTTTGACGAAACAAAGATTTTTGTGAAGTAATCTGTCAAAATGCCAACAGGAGTAGAAAAATTACTTTCCAGCATTTTAGTCTGATCAGTACAGTTGCATTTTCCTTGGTCTCCCCACAATGCCTCTCTGTCATTTCAGCTGTAAACTTCTGGGTGCAAAGAGCAGCTTTCTGGTCCCTTGTGCCATGCACAGTGCAGTTGTTTTGTGTTTGGGAGCGAGAGAACCCAAGTGTTACAAATACATGTAACAAACATGGAAGGATGCTGTGCTCCTTTCAGTACTTGTATTCTTAAATGCTTTAGGATTTAAGGACAAGTTTATGTACTATTCTTCACAGCGCAGAATAGTCTTCTCCATCTTTCCTCTCTCCCTTTTAACATACTGTTTAGTTTAAAAAAACTGAAAACTAGTAAAAAGGATCTGATTTGCTTTGTAAATTTCCAGATTCTCACAATAGTTTGTACAAATATCTACATTCATTCTGTACTTTTTGATTTTCAAAACCATGCAAATGGTAGTCTCTCCAGTACTCACTACAGCATAGCAAATGTAGTAAGCAACCCATACAACAGAATTCCAGCTAGTCTGATGTACAGATTTGTTATTTTCAGACAACCCAAAACTCCTTGGCCTAATATTAGGATGCTAACTCATTCTACATTCCTTCTTTCCAGTTAAATTGTGTCCTTGCTTCTAAGTAACGAAAACCTCATAATCCTCTGGATTATTAGAGCCATTAGTCTAGCGTTTGAAGTTTCATTCTAGAAGCCTCCTAACCCATACTTCTGCTCCTCTGCTGCATTTCTTCAGCACGCGCAGTTACAACTGAAGCATGGGGACAATGAAGGGAGCATCCATCCCAGACACAAATGCAAGCAAAATGCCATGACAGCAGATGTGCCAGCTCTGCTGGATGGTGATACCATACAAGAAAACCAGCCACAAACTACAGAGATTTTAGGCACCATGGTCTTTTTCTAAATGCTTTCATATGTTCCATGGAGAAATTAGAAGATGGTTTCAATGCTCCTGTTAAACTATTGAGGTAGACTTTTACCCCAGGTTTTATTGCCATCTGGAGTCTGGAAACCTGTGGAAGCAATGCCTACTTTGAAAGGTCAGAAGCCTGTACCACATCAGAGAGCCCGGCCCTGCCTAGAACATACTTAGGAAATGTTGACTTGGCACATGCCAGGAGGGATTTCTGGCCGCAATAGCTCCCAAGAAGTTCTTTCGAAAAGACTCGTTTACAAATTCACATGCATCAGCTCAGCATCCAAATGATACAAAAATAAAATATGACAAGTCACACCTTGCGAGTATAGATGTCGTTAACCTGGAAAAAGCCAATCTAGCTATTAAATGAGAGCCTCTTTCAAATAAACTGTCAGGTAAATCACACCTACCCTTAGACTAATCTATGTTCACATTTACCTAAAGATTACAACTTGCTGATATTAAGAATATTAGAGGTAAACATCTGATTGCTCAAGATGTCCATCTCATTTTATGGGCAGAGGCGAGTCAAGGAAACCCATGTGTTTGGTAAGCGTCCAAACATGTGGATGCTTATGCAAACCAACAGTTCTTTGAAGTACACTACTTTCTAAAGTCCAGGCTGAAACCTAAAATTTAATCATCAACAAAATGGGCAGAGCTAAGGCTGAAACACTGGCTAAACTCTGCAGGATTGGAATATGAGAAGATGTGTCTCTCTGAAGTGACATTATAGGCCCAGATGTGTTGTGAGAGAATAAAGGTCTGTCTTAAGATGGCCCATAGACCCTGTGAACTTCCTTGTTTCCTGACTTTAAAGCAAGAAGAAAAATAAATAATGAAACATATTAAAGTCATTATTGTAGCTGTGTGCGCCTTCTGAAGGTTTGGAGTTTTAAAAGCTCCAACCTTTTAAAAAAAGTGCCCAATGAAGTTGAAGGCAGCAAATCTATACTGAAATGCATTTTTTATATACTACAAAATTTACACGTGGAACTCATTGTCACAAGATGTATTAAAGCCAAGAGCTTAGCAGGATTCAAAAAAGCTCAGACATTTATGTGAATAATAAGAACATCCACAGTTATACCAGAAAGGGAAAAGACATTTATAAGTGATACTAAAACTCAGACTTGAGGGTATAAGCCAATTGCTAGATGCATTGGTTTAGGGAAAAAATCCCCTAATTGACACATTTTCCACATCTGTCCATTGTAGGTTTCTCTGCACCTTCCTGTAAGCATCTGGCGCAGACCAGTGTTAGAGAGACCATCTAAATCAGATCCCATCCAGCAGGTGTCATGTTCTTAACCTAAAACTTTTTAATGTAAGGCTGTCATGAAACATTTTGAAAAGACTGCTGAACCCTTGCCTAATCCTATAGGATTTGGCAGCTCTTAAAACGGGTGATGGATATGCCACAGCACTTTTTATAGCCACCAAGAAGAGGGTGGATGTTCATAGTGTTTTCTTATGTCTTACACCAGGACCTCTTCTTCTTCAAGTGGCATCAGATTATGCAGGTCCATATGTATGTTCCACCCCAAACAAAACATTGTTCTGCAAATCCTCTGAGTTTTGCAACACCACTGGAAAGTCTCATGATGAGGAGCATGAAATTCCACTCCCAAATCCCAACAGTGTTCAGAGAGTGGACTGTCTGAATGAATCTGCAACTGTAAGCAAAGAAAAGCCTGATGAGCGCTAAGGATCGACGCTGCAAATAGGTTAAATGAATGAGTGCTGTGAGGCCATGAAATCATTCACTTTCCTCTGTTAAACACCTGAGAGGCATTTATATTGCTAATGAGCTGGAAATACACATTGACAACAAACACAGCATTTGCTGCTAATAAGTGCATGTTTTTGTGTGTTTATAGGAGGAAAATAGTGGCCTCCCTCCTTTCTCCATAAATTTTGCTTGTCTTATTCAAGCCATCGTAGCTTGATCTTTGCTGATGTTTAGTAAATTTAAATATCAAATATGCTTGGAATAAAATAACAAGAATGTGATAACATATTCAGAAGAAAAATCAAAATGACCCTTAAAAAATGAATGCATAAATGCCTAGCATTGAATTTATGCTACTTAGCATCACATTAAAAATATTCAAAATATAAATCAAAATTCAAGGGTATAACTTATACTCAATTTCAAATTTATGGCATTTTAAAATAGGATGATTTCCTCAAATGTGCAATAAATTTGGTTTTGTGGAATTGCACATGCCACCTTATCATGACAGTTGCTTTATCTACACAGTCCACTGAAGCCTAGTCACTTTATATAATCTGAATTCACAAATCAACTGTCGTCTTCACTTCACTGATTCATTGCTGATGGGCCTTTCACAAGGTAAAAAATCCTTTCCAAGTTGACAAGAGTAATAAATGGAGAGGTGATAGCTGCCTCTCCATCCTGCTGTTCTATTGTGCTGCCGATAGTGACACATGGCAGAATAAGCTCATAAACCAACCTCATCTTTTGACCTCTGCAGAGTAAACGGAAACAGAGGGGCGTTTATGATGATGACTGTATTTAAAGACCAATAATGAATAGATAAACCTAGCTAGCCCAACCAAACCATGGAAAAATGTGTTGGTTTTCTATATTTAACTTGAAAAACTTGAAAATGCAGGACAGGTGGGTTAAAATTAAATATGGGTTTGTGTGGTCCACAGCAAGTATTATAGCACTGAATTTTCATTTATCAGGGATGTGTCTTTTTAGGAGAAACTATTAGTAAATTAAACTTGAATCCCTCATCATTTGCCTTCTCTGCTGGCGTGAAAGTTTTGTGCAGTCTAATGAAAGACCTGCAGCAACACTTGGGAGCTGTGAACCCAACCTGTGCTATTGCCTCAGCTGTAGTATCAGCTTGGTCCCCGTTTAGAAAGTACCAGCACTCTGGAAAGCAGTATGATAATCAATCCATGATGCCAATTTGAAGTCTTAGAATACAAATAATTCACGTTGTCTGTACACATAGTAGAAAGCTTTTTACTTACATGTAAAAGTAAATTAATACTCATTCCAGCTGTAACAATCAGGCTTCTTACTTTTCCTATAGTAAAATTAAATATAACACTACACCAAATACATTTTACTTTTTAATGATATGCCATCTTGTTTTATTATTGAATATATTATCCCTTTCACATTCTATGGAATGCTCATCAGGATCCATAGTCACTTTAAAAAACATCTGAAAGAGTTTTAAGCTGCATGCAACAGTATTACTTAATCACCTGAGTTTGGTGAAGTCAAATTATGAAAATATATCCATATAAAATCAGTTGAAAAGCTAAAGTTTCAGTGGAAACTGGAAGGAGACCCCAACTTTGCAGTATTTACTACCCTTGTGCATACCCCACTGCCACCTATGGATTGATATACCAAGCATATGAAATGATTTTTAACTGCCTCTCTGCATTTCCGACATCCACTCAAAAGGGGAAAAAAAAAGAAGCTATGTCTTAACTCTTTCTTTCAAATGCAGACTTCAAAAATATAAAGGATTAAATATTTTTCAAGTAACAGCACTACATGAGCTAAAATGGAGAACAATAGTAGTAATAATAGTAATAGCACTGAACTCTCCAGATGTTAAGACCAAAGACTGATACTCATACTATTCAATGCTCCTCAAAGCTGCTTTTCATTCCAAAGGTAAACAAGTTCACCATCAGACCTTCAGCAAAAAGGGATTTACAGCAGCTTTTGGGTGGAGAATTTTGCCACTCACATGAAACCATACCCTATATCACCACAGATTTTCTGAGGTTGATATGCTGACCACACTTAGCTTTCCTCAAGAGGGTGAATAATTTGCTACAAAAAAAAAAAAAAAAGCAATCCTAGGTTTCTAGGTAAATGAAAAACCAACCGACCAAGAAAAAAAAAAAAAATCCCCAAACAAACAAACAAAAAAGCTCCACAACCAAAAAAATCTCAGAAAACCAGATCAAGAAATTGATGCATGACAAAATGAGACTGTACCAAGAATTGAGGTGCTGCATTAAACCAAAGACAGGGAAAGGCATATTTCACTTTCTGCCTCTATCTTAAACATCCTTGACCATCCTGGAAACATCCCCCTGCAACTGCAGGCATGGTGCAGCAGCATTTGGCAGGGCAGCTTTTCTGGACATCAAAGGGAAGCAGGAGGCACAGGCCAAAGGGGCGATCGAATCACCCCTAAGTCAGACCCAGACCATGTCCCCTTCCTGAAGTCACACCTGGTTTTCTCCATTGATTAGAGAAAGTGGCAGGAGCATTTAACTTCATGAAATGTACCTTAATGAAGGAGACCTAAATTCACATGGAAAAAAATCCAGGACAAGTCTCTTCAGTTTTTATTCTTAATGTGGGTTTTAGAGCAAAGCTCTTGGGCTCCTGGTCCCCTCACACACACACCAACATTTTTGCTCTTCTGTTAGGATTGCATTGCACCCGTGGGAAGAGCCATTCCCTCCCACAGCGGACTCCATGAAGATAATGGCAAACATTACCTTGCTAGGTCAGATACAGTGTCCTGCAGAGCTGTCCCTGTATTTAAGATAAACGTAAATCCTAGGAATGCAATATGAGAGCTGATAGATGAAGCAGTGTTAGAGGCAGTAGAGGAACTATGGAACCACGGTTTTTGCAACCAAAACCTCACTCGAATCCAAAATTCATCTGAACAGTGAAGACTTACCAACATGCAGATTACTGGTAACAGCCCCATTTCTTGAAATTAATAATGTAATGTTTTCCTATGCATTACTTGTAATTACAAGAAATATTAATATATTCAAACTAGGCGAACACACTTTTGCATAAGATAAGAAAGCATCCTGGAGGCTGGAATGACACAGTTGGTCAAAGTCTACAGGATACATGTGCAGCACATGAGACATTAATAAAAGATGCTTCCATAATTGTGGTTGAGTACACTGTGATATTACAGGGTCAAGAATAAGCAGCCCCACAAAGAAAGTTGGTGCCATCCCCCCAGCCCAGCTCTCAACCTTCTCTGGATCTGGTCAAGTGCCATTGTATGAACCTGTGCAGACTTAGGGTAATATTTATAGCAAAAATGAAATGCAGAATAGAAGCTTCCTTCATTAAATCTTTCATTTTTATACTCATCAAGTTTCAAGTTGTAAAAGTGACCAATGCTCTTGGTATTTGTTTGACAGAGCAGTACTGGAAATCCAAGGCAAGAGTCCTTCCTCCTAGAAGTTCTGATATCACCTGTTCCACCCTGATTGTGCCCCATGATTTTGTGCATATATTTGGTTATATGAAAGCACTGCAAACTCCAGTTGTACCTAAATGTGCCTAGGAATACAGACTCACCTGGCTGAAAGTATCCTCTGGCAAAAAAACCAAAAACCCACAACAGAACAGAATAAAATCTCATACACCTCCCTTGCTCAACAACACTGACTTCTGTTAGCATTTTCTTAAGGAGTGATGTGCTCTAGCTCCTCCCTGAGTCAGTCTCAAAAGCCGAATCAACACCATCACTTTCATTCTTATTTTGATAAAGGTCTATAAAACTGTGCTTGGAGCTGAATCAGGTTTCAGGTAGAGTTCAGAGTTTGAGCTACAGACAACATGCAGACAAGAGGTCAGGCTCAAATTAAGTAGAATTGAAACCTCATGAACTCAGGACAGTGGATGTGCAAAATTAACCCAAATTCAAGTAATTTTCATCCGCAACTTCAATTCCCCCCACCCCAATTTGTCATGTCAACAGTTTAACTTCACCACTCAGGTCCAAGCTGTGCCTGGCCTGCTTTCTATATGTCACATGCCACAATTTACCATGCCTGACCATTCCACCCTGTTTTTTGTAAGCTTGTAAGTTTGTTTTAAAGTTTGTAAGGTGAAGTTCTTTGCAAAGAGGGGGAAAAAAAAACCACAACACAACAAAAAAAGAAAAAGTTGAGGTTTTTCTTTGGCTTTTTTCTTTTTTGGGGGGTGGGGGGGGGTGGGGGGGTGGGGGGGTGGAGAGGAGCATTTTTTCTTTCCCCAAAAGAACTTGCCTTTACCGAAGTATGTAAAAGTCAGTTGTTCATGCTGTCTGATTATCTCATGCAGTATCATTTGGCTTAGTTTGAAAATCAGGTGTACTGTTTCATGATTAAATTGCTTAACAAAACCTTGACTATAAAGCATTCTGCTAAATCTTAATTAAGAGTGTGATTTGATAAAAGCACCTTCTGTAGTTTCAGTTTACATTCCTATATGAGTGGGGACATCATTACTTCATGCTTTACACATCTTGGGCTTCACTGGGACTTTTTGTTTGGTTTGGGGTTGGTTTTGTCCCCCCTTTTCTTTTCCAGAGCTGATTTTGAATTATATAAAGAAGTACTTCAAACTTAGGTCATATCACTTCATGAACTGTTGGCAACCTTCAGTTCAGATTTAAAACAAAAAAATCCCCAACAAAACATAGCAAACAATAAAACCTCAAAACACCAAACAAAACACACAATACACCCCCCAAAGTCAACAGAAACCCCAACCCTCAACAGACCCAACCGAAAAGCATCATGGAAAGATCAGTATTTCAGAAGTTGGCCCTTGTTCAAGCTGCATATGGTCACATAATCTTTTAAAATGCATGATTCAAGTCTCAATTTAATTATGTAATAGCACAAATGGAATTACACTGCAGATGAAGTGCAGTATTTCAGCTCAAACACGTACTGGAGTTGTGTGACTGACCCAACCTTATTTCATTTGGTCTTTGTATTAGAGGGCTTAATTTGAATACAAGCACACATAGCAAACACCAATCTCAATACAGTACCTCAATCTCTTGATCTAAATTTTAATACTTGCTGGACTGTGTTATGAAGATAATTTGTCAGGCACCTTGCAATGATGGTGACAATTCAGTATTAAGTATGTTTCTTGAATTGTTCTACTTACTATATATACTTATGTATCTGCTTAAAAACACAAATACGACTTTTTCCCACGTATGTATTTTTGTGTGTGTGACCCCTTACTGTCATGTATAGTTATGTCTTGGGGAGCAACAGGGAAAACAAGATTTCTCTTTCAGCAGATTGGAAATACAAAATCCCAATTAGCTTATTCTTCAAAACTTACATACTTTCTGTGCTGATTCATACTTTTCCCCATCTCGCCATACTTTATCCTCATGTCCTCTATATTTCTCCCCTCCTTTGACCTGCACATCAAACAGTACCTTCTCATTTTAAGAAAAAAGGGAGCAGTCGGTTAGGACCTGATATTGATCTTACTCAGTAAGACGAATTCACATACTGGAGCTGTTCCTGGCTCTCTGCATAGTCAGGCAGATGCTGAGCATCAAGTAGCTCATTTCATGTGTTGAAGCTTTTTCTGTAAGACACTACCTATTGGTAAGATAAATAAATTTATATCTATATTTGGGAAAGTCTCGGGAAACTGCAAATCAATCAATCTAGGTCTGATACTATAGCAACTACATGAGCAACCATGTTCTAAGCATCTAAGCAATAAGAGGAATAAGAAAAACAAAGCCAAACCATTTGGGATTCTGAAGCACAAACAACATGAAACTAGTCTGATCAGTACTGCTCAAGAACGTGCTGTTACTATAGTTGAATCTATAGAAAGATCATCTCACTGCTCAGTAGCAGTCAGATAAAAGAAAACTAAATATCAGGGATTACTAGCAAATTAGAGAGAATTCAAGATTTGTGCACATGTTGAATACTATGTGTAACACCGGTATCCTCAGCTAAAAAGAAAACAACAGCAACAACACACGGTAAGAGAGGTGAAGGGTTTTGTAAGCAGCCTGTAAAACTGCCAGTAGAGAGCAGGAATGGGGACTGATCCACTTTCCACTCCAGTGGAAGGCAGAGGAGGCTGCACATGAGTCTAGCTAGAGACTTCCCTGGGCTGAGAGGTTTTAGAAGATATAGGCGGAAGTAACGTATGTCCACCCTAGTCTTACTGCTCAGCTGTTTATGACCACTGCTGGAAGACAACATTCTAAGCTTTATGTTACTTTATTTTGAACCAGTAATGCCACAAAAATTTTTCTTCTTTGATTGACCTCTGCCTTCTTAGATGCTAGGGAGAGCAGGAAGCAGATATGATGGCTTTAGCGCAGCTTTTGGCAGCCACTTCTGAAAATGCTTTGCAAATCAACTTCAGGAAACAGTTCACATTAAAATAATAGAAAGTTGGTACACAGCTGACAAAAAAAAAAAAGGAAAAAGTACTGGTTATCAGGTTATAGCTTTATGTTTGATCTCAGGGAGGCTTCTGCCTTGGTCCCAGTTTTGCTCAATTATTTCAATAATATCAAAAATAAAAGAATAGAGAACATGCCTGTAAACATGAAGACAACTGCAAAATATTGTAGGTTCTACAAGGGAAATCAGCAGTCACTTGTTAAGAAGCAACAGTAATACAAAACAAGGACAAATTGAGAATATTTTAACAGGAGCATTGCATGTAGAAGCACAGAAAATGCTTCCAGCACTTTGCCCATTATGGCTGAGGTTTCAGCTGAAATATCGCAAGACCCACCCAGAAGAAATGAAAAGCAAATAAAGTATAGCTGTAGATGACTGCCTACCTAACCATGGTACATAGTAGCGTAAACATATGAAACCATATTTAAACAACACCTTACTTCAACAGAGAGAGAGTCTGAGAGCACAACCAGTGGTTTTCCTCACTGGAAATCAATTTTGTGCTTGCTATATGTTCTCAGAACACAGCTTTGCCACTTAACCACTACCCAAAATAAGTTTGCAAGCTATGGATTTGGGGAAAATTATGGTGATATGATAGAGTACAACATTGCACTAATAACACTTTATGTTTGTTTGATAACTTTAAAAAGCACTTACAGCCACCATATTTAAATGTTATAAAAAAAATAGTAAGAACATAGTTTTATAAAGCTTTTGTGATGTGTATGCACATCGTAGCTTGCATAAGCATTCCTGACAACCACATCAAGGTGAAAGACAAAAGCAGCACAGGAGTTCCTTAGATTACAAACATGATTCTATGCTGTGTAAAGAAAGGGACCTCTGATAGAGATAGCAGAGTACAGATCTACAGTAAAGGGCACGCGAAATCTCATCAGCAACACTGAGTGTAGATCTGGTCACTCATGTTCAGAAGAGATGGGCTCCAGCTAGAACAGCTGAAGATCAAGAAAAGAGCCCAAATTCAGAAATGACTGGGTTGTGTTTTTTAGCCTACCAAAACAAAGCAGGGTGGATAACACCAGTGAATCCTAGTGGTGAGGGAGGAGTAAGAGGCAATGGGACTCTAGGGAGGAAAAAGAATCACTTAATTGAAAACACCAAGTACAAATCAGCAATTAGAAATGCCAGGAAATTGGACATTAGAAAAAGGTCATTAATCAGCAAGGCAGTGAGATCCTGAAACAGCTGCCAGTGAAGGAGGGTTGGGACACAAGAAACCAGCCTGAGGTTCAAGTGGAATTTGACAAATAGAGGAGAGAATTACATCATATGGCTTTCAGACTTTCTTCCACTCTTCCATAACTTTGAGGTATGGATTTTAATTTTGGCTCTGTCCTTCTCTCTGGGGAGAGCTCGTTTCTCTTCTGTGGAAGCCTCTACTTCCTTTTAATATAATTGTTCTAAGTCATGGATACAGTTTTGTTTTGTTTTGTTTTGCTTTTTATCCATTCTAATTCAGAAGTGGATCTAAGAACAAAAAATATTCTTTCTAAAACATTGCACATTTTATGTTTTCTCAGTAGAATGCCTATATAACCAACGATTACTTCTGTCCCCTGCAACCATCCTGAACCCAGGACATATATCTTCACCCTATGTCCCCTCTGACAGAATCATACAGCTCTTCTTCCTTTTCTCATTTCATGCCAACTCTGTCATTCTCCTCCGCTTTCCTAGCACCCTGTAATGAGATTATAGGTTTTATATAGCCTCATTTCCCTACACCACTGTCCCACATTCTCCATCCCCTGTTCCCCTCTGCCTCAGTTTTGCTCCCCTCTGCAATGGCTTTATTGTGCTATCTGATCTGTGTTCTCACCCAATCAGCATTTCCTATTTCTCTTTCTGCACTTCAGAGAGGATTCCGGATGGTTTTGCATGGTTTTGTTATTGTTGTGCTTGGTTTTGTTGTTGTTTTTTTGTTTGTTTGTGTGTTTTTTTAAATAAATCCATGTAAATATTTTCAGACTGCCTTATCACAGACTAATCTAGAGATGAGAGAATGCAGATGGCAAACATGCATGAAACCCATTTACTCAACTGAAAAATGACACATATCACAGCACAGCCCATGTGTTCAGCAGGATTCTGAAATGCAAATTATCAAAACAAAAATCATCTTTTAACAGATTGAACAGAACATAATTCTCTCCTCATATGTTCCCCCTATCTACATCCCACAGAGAGAAAGTATCGCTTCCTCCACATAGACCTGACTTGCTCCCCTCTAGGGCCTTTTATCTGACATCAGGAAATCAAACACTAAAAAGATCATAGAATCATTTTGGTTGCAAAAGATTCTCAAGATCATTGAGCCTAACTGTAAAACTAACGCTGCCAAGTCCTCAACTAAACCATGTTCCTAAGTGCCAGGTCTACATATCTTTTAAATACATCCAAGAATGGTGACTCCACCACTTCCCTGGGCAGCCTGTTCCAGTGTTTAGCAGCCTTTGGTGAAATGTGGACAGGTGACACAATATTAAGGACTGCTATTACACAGGTGGCAGAGTGACCAAAATATTTCCATTGGAGGCTTCTCTATAAGGCAAGACTCCACAGTATCCAAACAGAGGAAGATAGACACTGACTCTTGCCACCTTCTAGTGTTTCTTGGTGCCTTAGACTATCTAGTTAAATTTTTCTTATTCTTCTCCTGCACTTTCTTTTAGTAAAAAATTTTTAAGTGGCTAAGATAAGGCACACTGGGGATAAAGGGATTTGACTAACAGCAAAAGGATGATCATTAAGAAATGAAGAAGGAAATCCCCCAGGATTGTTAACCTCTCTACCCCTTATGTTAACCAACATGACAGTTCCCTCATCCATGGTTTGAAAGCCATGTTTAGATGTGCCATCAACAAATTCATTCTCATCATACCATATAGATATTTCATTTCCGAGTCTATAGTCTTAACATGAAATACCTGAGACATTTCATATAATTAACCATTTATGTAAAAGGTCAGTCACAGGGAAGTTAAACCTGGGCTTGATAAATAAGTGCTGCTGCAGCAAAGCAATCTAAACTAATGTTCTCAAAAAATTGCAAATGCAAACAATTTACTCCTGTTCAGGAACATCAGTATAATCAAGCTCTCTTTGGAGATCCTGTAATCATAGTCCTCTGAGAATCTTTTTGGCTACTTTCAAAAATGTCTGAAATTTACTCTGCAAAATTAATGCACAGGATCTGAAAATTCTACCTTAGCAAATACAAAAGGCCATTTGATTAGCTACAAATAAAAGCCCCTTGAGCTAAAATGAATAAGGTTTAAGCTACTTCAAATTATTTTACTGCCTGATAAAGCCATTATCACATTTAGAGCGTTTACAATGCAGAACTACATTCCTTTGATCATCTTATAAAATTAATTGATCTTGCTTATCTATTGTACTATTTTAAATCATTTTAATTGAGGACATTAGGAGAAATAATGGTAACAACCACTGCATTTATTAGCTACTGACGTTCAAGGCAGCAATGTCATTTTCATAATCTGAATTTCTCTATAACAAAATTCCATTCTTAATGGAATTTACATATAGATCACCCCTAGCCACAAATAATTTACTATTGCTTTCAGTCCTAAAGGACAAGCAGAAAAACTGTGAAAAATCACTCCAGCCATACTTAATTTTAATTATTCTTTTAAATCAGATAGAGACCCCGAAGTTAAATTCTCATAATTAAATAGAAATTAAAAGTTCCTAAAAGCCTTATTTTCAACTCCGATTTTAAATGCAAATGAACACATAAGAAAATTTCCCCATGAAGAGCTGAGTAATGTTCATCTACAATGTTTTGCTCCACGGGCACAAAACTCCTCCATCAGCTCAAGTACCATGAAAGTCCTCATTCAATAAAAGGCCAGGTACGAGATTCCCATATTAACCAAGAGTCCTGTCTATTTATTAGGGCTGCCTTTGCCAGTGTCTGCTGAACTGCTTGGCTTACCTCAAAAGAGTCTAATATTTCTGTGATTGACTATGAGTTTATACAGCCCAGTGTGCCACAGATGAACTGTAGTCATTTGAAAGAGAAAAGTGACTTTCCTTCTTAGTAAAGGAATGTTCCACCACACATTCAGTTGAAATTTTCATTAACACAAAGTGACTTGTGCCAGGGCTAAAGATCCCCTTGAAAACATGCTTCATCTCCAGCCTTAAGTCCTCTGCCTGACCTACTGGTGCCTAAAATTAAAGAATACATGCTCATTTAATCAAGTTCAGCAGTACAAAAACTACATACAGACAGGCTGCACAAATGCGCGCACAAATGACTGTACCAGCATGCCGTCGCTTGCTTGGGAAACAGTTTCAATCCTCTTTGAAGAGAAGCAGTAGCTGCTGCACTACTCCAGGCAAGTCATGTAGCTCATGCCTATGCTGACAATTACCATCAACCCCCTTGCACAATCACCAGCCTTCTCTGTCATCACCTCTTTATGTCAACCACTGGAGGTATCTGCTACAACCCAAAATATCTCTTGATTTTCCTGAAGAAGACATACTGCCTTCTTTCTCCTTGCCTCTTGCTTTGTCACGTCAGTAATTCCTGGTTCTCAGCTCCTTGTCCTGCTGTAGCTCCACCTCCTTTCTCCACTGGCTGAAACAATTCTATAGCAGAAGACAAGCCAACAGGCAATTGCTCGAACAACTGACCCAAACTAGCACCATAGCATGGGTCTTTGACATAGGCTACAAAATATTACATATGAGAAAGTCTAATCTTGTGACTGTGGTGATGGAGGAGACAAGGTTAGTGTGGATGCATCATTTTTCCATCTATGCTTCAATTTCCAAATTATAAAATGAAGTCAATAACACTTGCTGAACTGTAAACACAAGATATCAAGATTTACATGCTCAAACCAGTCTGATTTTGACCATCTTTGCCAAGTAAAGAAGCGATTATATCTATTGTAGTGGTGTATGTTCTGCAGTGTAGATGCTCCTTTGTGGCAGGAGCAATGTACCAGGGTGCTGCTATGTAACAGTGCTGAGGTTGCTATAATGAGACACAGTAACATCTTGAAGGTTTGCCTCTATTTCTACCAAGGAGGTGAAGCTGAATGAAGTAGGTGAGGCTGAATGAAGTAGCTGTGTATGATGCTGGTGGTATAAAAGAAGCAAGGGGAGACAAAAATAAGAAGAAAAGAAGAATGAAAAGGTGGGTCAGTTAGCACCAAGATGTCAATCTGCATCTAGGTTGGAAAAAGCAGCCCCTATTATCTAATAACTAATCTACACCAGAGGAAACAACTCAATAATGGTTCAAAAGTGAGTTCAGAAGAGATAACTTAGGAATCTTGTTACAAGCCAAAGAGATGGGCATACAAGCAACAGTATTATAATATTCACCTGTTTTGTCCTTAGCCTAGACTACAGACAGCAAATGGTGTGCTCAGCCTGTTGGAATTCTTATCAAAGAGCAAGGGGAGAAAAGAAAATGAAAAAAGAAAGCTACAATAAACACTGTAAAGAGAAACTGCCTTTACTTGTTCTGAAGACTAGACCTTTTTGTTTGTCTCTACATGGCTTTTAGTGAGTAGAAAGCATTGGCATTCCCCTTTATATAATGGGAAAATGACAGTTAAAAGTAAACACTTGCATTTAAATGTACACAGTCAAGGACACCATCTTACTTTTACTACAACAGCAAGACTCTCCTAACATTCTTATTAAACTATTAACTCTCAAAACTACACTTACTCTTTCACTAAAATGCATATTTTTCAGATGAAGATTTTGCTTGTTGTTGGGCTTTTTTTTTTGTTTGTTGCTTTTTTTTTTGTTTTTAAAACTTACTTTGTGTTTTAATTTCATCCCCAGAGGAACTCCTGAATCAATAGATGCCCACAATTCAGAGACCCATCACACAAGCGCCAGCTTCACCACTGCCCAGTGTTTTGGAGGAAAGGACATGTATGATTTCAGTCCTAATCTGAGGCTATTTTTAATTCCAACAGCCTAAAGTTCTTGGCAGCAGAGGTAAACATGGGGTAAACCCAGTTGGAGTGGAAAAAGATTATTAAGAATATAAACCTGTTAGATGGATACGTTTTGAGGAACTGAACAGATTATAAAGTAGAGGCAGGTTTTACCTAGAAACCAAAACAAGATAAAATTAAACTGATTTAGGCAGCTGAGCTCTTACGTTTTGGGGTTCTTATTTTGCTACTAACCTGTGGTTCAACTTTCTGTCACCTTTACAAGCCCAGGCCTGTATCCTCCTCTATGGCTGTGGTGCATCTGGCATACTACACTCTGTTTCTATTGCCAAACAGCCCATTAATAACAACAGCATGAGCTTCCAGGACGTCAGAACTGTTGTCATTCCAGATTTTTCTCTTGTTGCAACAAATAAAAAGTCTAAACCAATGCAGCCATGTCTCTCTCTACTTTATGGTGTGTATAGTTTGAACAGTGTAGACATGGCTGTCATGTTATAACTATGATCCAAGGAAGGAGAGCTGTGTTCAGAATTTCCCAGAGTGTATATCATTAACAATACACTCCTGAACAGAGATTGATAAAAAAATAGCATGCTTGGTTCAACTGAGGAAACCTAATGCACTGTAGGTCACTGTAAAAACATAGTCAAGACAAACTACCTTTATTTAATCCAGAACTAAATCAGTTGAGGTCAGCCACAGGTGTGAAGGTGAGCACTGATCTTATCAAGCTTTTTGGTGGTAAGTAGTTCAAGTATGATATCCACTCAGGACTTCATGGCACAATAGCCATAATTCCTGTCATCCCATTGTTGATCTTTGGGATGGCCAAGGTCTCTCTGCCCCCAGCATGAGGGCACCTCAACAGGTGAATTCTCCTCTTCATCTCCAGCTGCCTTGCAAGGCAAAAGCAAATTCCCTCCATTTCAATGGCTGTCTCAAACACAAAACATTCAAGGGTTTGTTCTTAAAGACCCCTGAAATTTGAAGGTACCTTTACTCAATGTAAGTAACCTATTAACTTAATTAGTTAAATAAGCAACAGTCCTTAACCTCTTTGCTTGTTTTGATTCTTATAGGAGCCAACCATAGTGAAATGCATCCCTGAGTACAAGTCATGAGTCATTCTGACCATGGGACATGATTTTTGTAAGATTTTAAATAAGTGTAAGATTTCATAAGATTTTTTTTTTGTGAGAAACCCATGACAGAATGCTAGAGCTTTTAAAAGGAAAGGTCATCAAAGTCAATCTCTGGATTCTTTGGAATCTGGAAAAATGGTATGTTGGTAAATGAAATGGCCTAAACAGTTCCCCTGGTATATAGCAGGAAGTTTTACAATGAAACAACTTGTCCTGATGCCTCAAGTTTTGATTGTCACGCTGGAAACCTCTAACGTGAATGTTAAGTCTGGATTTTCAATAAAGCCAATTTGCCAAGAGGCTTCTCAACACTAAATATAGAAGACTTTTATTTTTATTTTTTAACATGAGAAAAAAAAACAACCCTCTACAATGAAAAGTCAGGTTCAACTCTGATCCCAGACACAGTCCTCCAACAGACCAAACCTGGATTTATGGCATCATACTGACTTTTAAGTGCAGACAGTGTAATCTGTATCGCAATCCTGGCAAAATCCTGCAGAGGAATCCACCCCAGGCTAGTAACAGTCATGACATGCCTCTAATGGAATGTGTCTTAACACAACCCCAAGGTTTCAGGCTTGCAAAGAAATACTCATAACATGAAAAGCAGTTAGACAGCTCTTAACACACCATTTTTTTGTGACATGACTTGACCAAGGAGAGTGGTATCAATTGAAAGAAGTGAATGCAAAAGAGGACAAAACTGATGTGCCCTCTTAGAAAACAAGTTTGCCGTGAGAAGGTTTGCTAGGGTGGATGCTAACTTGGAGTTCAGGAACAGTAATGGCAGCACTAACAGATGCTTTAACACTTATCTATAGACTTAAATCTCCAATATGCAGCTTTGTTACGTATACTGAATATCCCATTTGCAAAGTATTCAATAGATAACAATTTCATCAGATCTATGAGCCATATCTCAATTTTAATGTTTACTTCTTTGCTTATAAAAACATCTACAGGGATGCTAGTTCAAGGCCAATTGCTTGGATTTATCTCTATCTACCAAACAGTAATCTTCAACTTAGATAAGACTAAGGTGTCGTATTTGAGTATGTAACTTGTCTCACTCTGCCATCCTCCATAAGGGTCTATATTGCTAATGCTAAATGTCAGCCAGTGTGGATGGCAATGCAGGATATTCACTGGCATTACCACATAATATTTGTACCATATGGCAAATCAAGGAAATGCAGCTCTCTGCTTATGGCTGCATGGACCTTTCTGATCCATGAGAAAAAGTGAATCGAGATGCTGTGGTACAGTCAAGGGCAGCGGGAAACCCATCTCATACCTTCAGATGCCTCCATGGACCATAGAAACTTTCAACATCTTGCAGTGTAGATGTCTGCATAATTCAGAGAAATCCAAGGCTATTCTGTGCCTCAGGAACAATATGCAGCCTAGAGTGAGAGCCCTCAGCAGAAACTACATGTGCCCCAGCTTCCCCCATCAAGGTCTGACATCCCTGAAATGTCAGCAGAGGCCAGTCACAGGGCTCATCCTAGGAGCTGATGGCTTGAAGAAACATCAGGAAGCAAATTTGTGTCCAGATAATGGTGACACTCCCTGAAGCAAACCAGCCTGTGGCATTGTATCTTCCAGGTGTATTCAGGGCATCCCATTGAACTTCTTGCTCTACTCATACAAGCTAGTATGCTAGAGAAAGAAGAATACAGATAGCCCATAAAAGCAAATGCAGGTGAAAAGAACAGTGACCCAAATAGAAACCTGTCTACAGAAGTAAAAAACGCAGTGAGAATGACAAAGATAAGTCTGCCAAACAAATACAAACTGCCTCAAGGCCTCTTACTGCCTGTGACAGCTTCTACAAATGTTTCTGTCCCTTCCTCAAGTACAGTAAATGTAGGGGTGAACAACAAAATCCGGAAGCAGGGATGACAGGAGCTGAGCCACAAAGTCTGAAGAGTCTCAAACCTAGCACAAGGAGAGAAGGAGCAGCAGGCAGCTGCCCCATGGTCCTGGCCTTCAGATGTGGAACCATGCATGCTCACCATGCAAGCTTCCACTGAAAAATACCTTTATTACAGCTCCTACCTTTTCCACTATTATTTTAGATGTCAGTGTAGGGTAGGGGGAGTGCAGTGTGTATAACACATGACACATGCAATTCAAAAGCAATCTCCTGATGAGGAAGCAGCTCTGATCTATTCCAAAAGAAATATCCCAGCAGGTGAAGCATACGCTGAAGTTATGGAAGTAAAATGGTCCCAAGGAGAGGCTTTCCATGTGCTCATACAGGAAAAACACTGATGGGGTAAACACATTCAACTAAGATGAGGAGGGAGAAGAACCTTCATAGTAATATAGTTCAAATGGAGACATACATATGCCCCTCTCCCGCCAATGCAACTGTGGTGTTTCTACAATCTATTTTTGTAATAACATGAGACTAAGAATAATGAATGATATGTAAATTACTTGTGTATAATTTACAGATACCTAGGGCTAGATGTTACTATTCTCTGCATTAATAGCTTTCTGCCAAATATTCAGATAGTTGCATTGTAGCTTAGCATCCTTGTCTTCTCCTCTGTGACCCCACAAGTGAAGACACATATTGTAAAAGAACAATATTTACTGATGCCCAAAAGGGAAAAGATCCTTGTTATACTGCAAAGCTTTTATTTACCATAGGAAATAATAATTAAAAAAAAAAACAAAAAAAAAACCTCTAAACTGTTTTCCTCATGAAAATATGAAAGCAATAAAATCTCTGCCTGTCTATGATTAAAGGTGCTTTGTAAACTGATCATTGCTCTTTTGTGAGTCAGACACCATAATATTGCAGGATCAGGCTCTGGTCGCCTGAAAATATTTAGCATTCCTGCAAGTTAAACATGATATATATAAATAGAGCTTTCTAATTAACATTTCCCTTTGTCTGTCACTTAATTTGCCTTTTTTTTTTTTTTAGCGGATAGCAAGCACAATGACAGATTGGAATTCCTCTTGAAATAAACCTGACAAGACAAAAGCATGTGTCTTGGATTTATTTTTAACAAAAAGAACACAGGTAGTGTCTTTTCCTGCGGTTTGCTTTTGTTCTGTCTGTAGGTTGTTCTGATAGTAGGTTGATTGTTTCAGTGAAAAACAGTAAGTAGAAAATATTTTTTTCTGAAGAGATATTCAGTACTTTAACCTGCCCTCTAGACCTGAGATACCTGAAAGATACTTCAGGATCATCTGTGTTATTTGACAAGTGTTACATCTGGTATGACAGGCAAAGATACAACCTTAACACTCATTCAGTGGTGCCATTTTGAACCTAACTCTGCTAGCAAAATGTTATTTTTTCTTTTAATGTGAAATGTGATAGCTTAGTACTGAAACATGGATTTCCAGACACAAGATGTTATCAAAATGACCATTTCTGATGCCTGAAATCATAACCTCCACATAAGGCTCAAAGACTTACGCTACTGAAGAGATACATACAAAAACAGTATAGTCATTTATAGATGCCCTTTAGCCCAGATGTCTGAAACTATTCCAGAGAAATACAGCAATCTAAAACTAGGTTTTTGGCACTTTACTGAATGATTGTATATGAAACTAAAATTAGATAGATTCACGGATACTCCAGCCACAAGTGTGGATTTCCTCGGCTGCTGCAGAGGCACTTCATGTGCACACCGTCTTTGAGAGGAAAGAAATGTGGCCTCCTCCAGCTTTCCTTTCTGAAGTAGATGGCACCCAATTTCTTCTCCTAATCCCTTTCTAAGCTACTTTCTAGACACAGTATATAACCCAATAACTCCTCATAAAAGCATGTGTTCTATGACTGCCCCAGCCCACACACATAAGAAAAATTCCTTTTTGAGGACTGGCCTGACAGAAAAAAATAAAATATATAGAGAGAGATATATGTCTGTCTATCAAGGAACTGAGCTATCTCCCTCAGACACACCTTACATATTTTAGGCAATAACTGATTTAAAAAGAAGTACCCTCATGTCTTCTTTCTAATACACCTGAGTTACAAAAAATTTTTGCATATATTGCATTGCTGCATTGGAGTAAACATGGGGACAACAGATGACAACCTGAACAGAGAGAAGGGTGCATTGCAGCCCATGCTTGCTGCATTAAGATAAGCCGCAATCTTGCCTTTAAACTAATTAACTAACTCCTTTCAACCATAGCTGTTTCTTCACAGCTTTCTTAGTCTGGCAGTGATAAATACACTGTAATGATATTAATAGTTCAGATTTATGCAGCTGGTATAACACACAGAATGGCATTCATATTTATGGATTTGGCAAGGTCCCATGTTACCCTGCAGTAGTGTATCACCACTGAATTCACAGCAACTGTGCAGATTTACACAGATTTACAGAGAGAGATCTGATGATCTACTCTGCCTATAAACTCGTATGTGGGCATTAAGCTCAACAGCAGTATTTATGTATTCATGAAAGTACATACTCACTAAACAGGCTAGAGGTACTACCCTGGAAAACACCTCTCTTTAATTATCGCATGTAATTTTTAATGCCGATTGAGTTTAATTACAGTGAAATACATAACTGGGCTCCAACTGATTGATAATGTTCTTGACTACTTGTCACCTCCTCACAAATGCCAAATGGAGACTAGATTAGTTTACACCAATAACGAGAGCTTACTGCTGAAAATATGTCTGAATATTGCACAGTTCGGTTTGATCTGTTTTGACAGACTTGTATTTAAATTATGTATTTAAATATGTATTTAAACTATGTATTTAAAAACAACCCAACACCTCCTGCTAAACAATTCTCCATATTTGCCTTTCTCATCTTGCCAGAAATTGCTATGTACTTAGGTGTTTTATTTAAAATAGAAATGAAATTGTAATATATTAATTTAGGGTCAATAACCAAATACATAAACCATGCTATTTGGTTTTTTTTTTTTTTTTTTTTTTTGCATTAATGTGACCCTGTTTGCACACTGGTTATCTTCGAAAAGTGAATTGTACGTGAGTTTTTTTTTGATCCATCTGGAAGACTGCTGCTTTTGAATTCCTCAGGATTCATGCTACTAGAGAAAGATGACTGTAAATATAATGTTGCTCATTTGATCCATCTGTTACAGAGGTCAAGGGAGAAGGAGAGGGAAGACCATTAAATAGAATATGTTTCAGTGGAGTCCTAGTAGATATGCTATTTTAAAAATATTCTTTCTCCAGTACCCACTTCCTTTCAAAAACAACAAACACATCCTCAATTTCCTCACTGCTAAAAACTTAGTCAGCAGTGCCCAAGACACGATGAAAAAAAGAAATAAATCTTTTAAGCCTGAGCCACAACCGGTTGTTAGTCTTGGGATTAAACATCAACACAAGAACTTCTGCCCTACCTCGGTTAGAACAGGACAGAGAGAAAATATAGTAAGGAACACTTGCAACTTATATTTCTGCTACGATTCCAGGAGCAATTGAGAGAGTTTGACAGGGCACAAAGTGTTAATAACTCCTACAGCTCAAGACAAGTATGTGTTAGTTGTAACACATATGAAATAAATTAAAAGTTAGCTTCTCATCTGCAGCAGCCTAAGTGCATTGCACAAGCCTATGTTCATGACTAGGAAGTCTTTATCTTTGGAAAGAGCTTCATAGATTTTGGATGAAGAAGCAATGTAGAGGCAAGTTTGGGGGTTGCTGAGAACAAGCCATGATGAACAGTATTAAATTTAGCCTGTGGTGGCAGAGGCACAGCCACAATCCAAAGCACAGAGTTACCATTGAAGAAGAGAGGTTAGGATGGGGTGCATGTAAAGAACAAAGCAAGTTCCATTCTGCACAGCAAACCAAAGACAAGAGTGCTAAGTGTTATGCTGCTGGTTTGCCTTTTGATATGCTGTCATACAAACACACAGTTGAAATAGACTCCCAAGGCTGATCTTCCAAAACAGATCACCACGTTGTTACAACAGATATTTGAAGGTGGTGCTTTGATGCTTACTGAGCACTGCCAAAGTAATTTCATTCTCTTTACTAATGTGTACAGATTAATTACCAAGGTAAAATACAGAATGCCTGAAGAAATGCAATGTGTTTCATTTTCACACCTGGTGAAAACTAGCTGGAGCTGCAATAACTTGCACTACCATGCAACCTGATGCGCCGATCCCTCCCAGACTGTTGTGTTTTACTGGATGTAACAATGGAGATTGCAAGTTAAATTTTCCTTGCAAAACCTTCTCAGAGAAAAGAACAAGAAAGCAGTCAGTGCCAGTTTTCCCACACAGTTCTATTAGAGTTCAGTTACTACAAAATATTGGGCATAAATTTAAAAAACACAATTTTCAGGAGTATAAACATGATGTCAGGAGAGTTCTACATACCTGGCTGTTTCTTCTGCAAGTGTTATTAAAAATTAACAACTGGCTAAAAAAGCTTCTACATTTTGTCATCTAAAACAAAATTAGTTACAGAACTCCACAATACATAAGCAAAGCAGACTTGATATCTGCTTATAATCTGTTAAGTAAATGAGTAATCAAAGCAGTTGCATAAAAAGTTTCTAAGTTGTATAAAATAGCAGATTAAAGATAAGACTAGAATGGAAGGATAAACCCTTTTAATTTTATAGGTAGGTAAGTAATTGTATGAATGGATGTGCTAGCCTATCGATTAGCACAACAGCTGATTGCTGAACATATCAAACAACCTAATAGCAATAATTATCAGGAATTAATGATGAGCGTAAACATTTATTTGCACTTACTAAATAAACAGCAACTGAAGCTTAGTATTCACCAATGATACAACCAGAACACAGCTTTTACCATAACTGAAGGGAGTAACCATACCAAAGAAAGCTATGGAGAGGCAGAGTCTCTTCATTAACAGCAAATTGATAATTTGGAGCTTTAATTTCACTGCTGCTGAAGCCTGAATAAAAAGACTGGACTGCAGCCAAAACGTAATAATCACAATGTCTGCAAATCAAAGAAATAAGCCATCAAGAAGCTCAATTCTTCTTATACAATATAATTATCAAACAGTATCAACCCTGTTCACTATCCAAATTTTGGAAAAAAGATGTCACAAGCAGCTCAAAGCAGAGCCGGATCCTAAAACAGATTAACTTTCTCTCCCTCCCCACCTTTTCCAGACACAGACTGTGAGACTTGGATTTACTATGCTTTTTTTTTTGCCACCATTGTGCTAAGAAAAGTGTCTTTCATGTGGAAAAGGGTGAAATAGAAGGGCTTTTGTGTCTCTTCTGTATTTGCTTTAATTCCTTCTCTATATGGAAGTTGAGAATGTCCTGATTTAGTTTTCTCTTCACTACAGCTGCCTGCAGTTTGCATTTTATATACTGCTTGCTTATCTGATTGGAGAAGAGCAGGTGTGTGCTGTGCTCTCTTCCAATTTACATTTTGTGTTTTAAAACAGACCATAACTTGCCATGGGCATTTGGTTCTAGGACAGAATGCCAAATACAGAACAGGAAGGTTTGCTTCTTAATTGCCTAAGTAAATAAAACTTTCTTGTGAAATATGTTACTATATAAAACATTGATGAAATACCACAGGGTATTTCTACATTTTTCAATCCCCACCCTCACAGAATTGATAACTACTGAATTTCCCACACTCTCTTAATAGCCAGAACAATTCATCCTTTTGGTCAGTTAAAAGCATCATGTTGACCTCTGGGGAGTCCATGTAGCTTGTAGCTTCTTTTATTTTGTCCTGGAGAAGTAGGTGCATATGGGAACATATTTTGATATATTGCAACATATGCTGCAACAAGGAAATTGTTATTCATTGTCTTGAGTATTTAGAATGTTTGTTACTGCAACAAGGAAATGTACGCCCACAATTTACATCATGAATGCACAATGGACCATACCCGCAGTTACACAGCATGAATCTATGATGTTTCTCCTATGGTCTTGTATTGATTAGAAATAAAGGTTTGCTTTGGATCTTATCTCAGACCCATATGCTTAGGGATATTAATGAAGACCACCCAGTCTTTCAAGGCAATATCATTAGCTAGCCCTGAAAAGTTTAATCACTTAGTACAGTGCTGATTTCTGCAACTTACATATTTTAGGAGCCTAGGCAGTCTTTGGCTTCATATAGTTATACTTCCTTGACTCTATTCACCTTGACCTTTCTTGTTAAAAAACATCCAATAAATCTAAATGGTGCTGATCAATATTTATAGCACAGATTTCTTCAGTCTCTCATGTTGACCTACATACAATCTTCCACAGGGCTTAAAGGCAGCAGCAAACATTCCTCATCCTGCTCTGTGCCCAACACAGGTGTCTCAGAACACAGTATCCAAGTTTCAGCAGAAATCCACTGGCGTTCTACATGTAAAATTAGCACAGCCCAATGAGCAGTGCCATTTGATATTAGCCTGATGCATTGCTTTCGGATGATACAAGAAGATCCTGCAGCATTTTTCCTATACATTTCAAAAGCATTAATCTTTCTCATTGAAAATTTGTCTAATTCAAAGTTGGACACAAATCTGAGCACACAACAGCTTATCTCTGTTTATGCTTCCCCCCTCCCTTTCAATTTTTATCTATATAAAGTTTTCATACCTGTGCTTTTATTTCTGCCATATTCTGCCTCTGTCTTTTCTACACTATTAAGAGTCTCTTTGTATTTTATTTCTGCTTTCCACAAAACATTATAACAAATAATAATTAATTAATCTATGTTATTATTACATCATGAAATATGAATAGGATTCATCTCACCTACCTTAGTCATGCATTAAGCATCTAGACTTACTGGTCCCTTGGACAGCTTAGTCAGTAAAGACATACATCTATAAAATTGAGCCATGCTGTGTCTTAGACACCTGAAATGGGATATTTTACCTTGTGAAAGTTTGCTTTCCTATTGCTTGACTATAGAGAAAGCCTTGAATCATTACTTAGGTGCTCAGTTTTAAGGTACATAATATTAGGTAAGATAAAAACTATTCACACCTAATTCCCATTTCAGTAACACATTTCTTTGTACTTACACTGAAAAGTTGTTTATACCTGCACATAGAATAAATGTTACTACTTAGTTTCTTGAACTTCCTTGACCAAGGTCAAGTTGGAAAATGTTGAAGTTTCTGTCAGAAGAAGTGACCCATATTCTCATACATTCTCTTATTATATATTCAAGTACCCATTAATACCATGTCAAAACATTGCATTACCAGGAAGCAGAAATAAATTATGAAATCCATCAGTAGTTATTTCAATTATAATATCTAAAATAATGTTGAAATTGAGATAAGTTTGGCTAAAGCAGTTTTTTGCTGGCAGAGATCTGTCAAAAGATTTTTCACTAGAAATAAGCCAGTAAGATAAACAAACTTTTGATCTTTTTTTAGGCTTTCATGTTTTTTTTTATAGCCTACCTAAAGAGCGTAGAACAGCTTTTACAAATCATTCTACCTTTTGCATTTTGAAATATCACTATTTTGAGGAAGAATAATTTCTGACTAAAAATTAAAAGTGTTTCCCAGTAAGAAATTTGTGCTTCAAAGAGGCCATTAGGAATCTCTAATACCACTGTTGTTTTGTACAAGTGTTACTTTTATTATATATATATGTCACAGGTTTTATTTGCCAAGAGAAACACGTGATAGTTTTATCAGCTGTATAGGATACCGAGAAACAGTTTTAATTAACTAATTGAGTCATAATTATAATATCTTTTTTCGATTCTATAACTGCTTTTTCTTAAAATGAGTTTCACACATTAAAAATGAGAAAAGCATATACACCATCTAACACATTGCAGGTAGCCTTGACTAGAGTTTGTATTTTCAAGATGCACCACATTTTATGACGCTGGCTACGTTAGCAAGAGGGATCATTCTGTTTAGAATCATAGAATTATAGAATAGTTAGGGTTGGAAAGGACCTTAAGATCATCAAGTTCCAACCCCCTGCCATGGTCAGGGACACCTCACACTAAAGCATGCCACCCAAGGCTTTATCCAACCTGGACTTGAGCACCACCAGGGATGGAGCATTCACAACCTCCCTGGGCAACTCATTCCAGTGCCTCACCACCCTAACAGGAAAGAACTTCTTCCTTATATCCAATCTAAATTTCCCTTATTTAAGTTTTAACCCATTACACCTTGTCCTGTCACTACAGTCCCTAATGAATAGTCCATCCCCAGCATCCCTATAGCTCCCCTTCAGATACTGGAAGGCTGTTATGAGGTATCCATGCAACCTTCTCTTCTCCAGGCTGAACAGCCCCAACTTTCTCCCTGTCTTCAAATGGGAGGTGCTCCAAGAGCACCAAGAATGCAGCAAGAATGTTCACTTTTCCTCCATACAGTAATTTATAGAATGGAGGATCATAAATCATTACTATTCAGAGTCCATTTCAATTATTTCACACTCTGTACCCTAACTTTCTTTCACTCCTACCTCTCCCAGATCTGAATTGCCTACATAGCAATTAGCAAGGTTAGAAAAAGTAATCAGTTCATGACTGCACTGAAGTCCATGTTCTCTTGCTCTTTTCATTAAAAATATCTGAATCTCATTGAAGTCAAACAAATTTAAGTATGAGCTTAAGTGCTTTGCATAATTTTGGTCTAAGTGCATCTAACATTAAGTCAGGATTTAACTCCAATACTCTTAAGAAAAGTGGGTAGTTTTAAGACAACAGATGGTCTTGTCTCAGTGCAAGAAATACACCATCTTTCTGTAATAATGCCTGTGCAGGCCTGTGTAGGCCACTTGACTATCAGATTATCAAGATCTACCTAGAGACACAGGATTTGCAAAATGACAAGCTCAAAGAGTGAAGATAGTGAACTCAAAATATATTCTTTTTGGAAACAGAAGCACAAAGATTTTCTGGAGAGAGCATTTTAAATGATCATTTTACAAACATCATAACTTCAATACTGGTACACTCTTAATTGAAGCTCTGAAGCAGAATGATGGAATCCTGTAATTATTTTTTCTCTGAGATACCAGACCAAGATTCAGATTCTGCAGAGACTTGTGTGCAGATTCAGTTTTACGTATTCAGCCTCAGAGGTGAAGCTCCTCATTCTGTTCAGCTGGACTGTTCATGTCGGCCAAGTCACACTTACATTCCTGCAGTCACCTCACTTTGCCCAAGTGGTGGGAGCTCCCTAGGCATGCCAGAAGAAAGATGGACACAGGCTGTACTAGTAATCTTGTAAAACTGAACTCAAAATACAAAACCTCATCTCACAAAGATGAGACTATTTCTTCTTAGTCAACATTCTGACCACTACTTCATTTTAAGCCTGATTTCTCACACATGGAAGAATAAACCCTCAAAACCCCACATTTGTCCTTGATTATGCTGTTAAACATAGAAAAATGTTTATGGGAAAACAGGAAGACACACCCTATATCACTTTAATTCTGATTAGAGGAAAAAAAGCAGCTATTCTTTGATATTTGAGGACTTGTTATTTTAACACACACTTGGTATTACTCCAGTATTCTAAAAATCTAAATATTATTTTAATATGTAAAATTTATTTCCAAAGGCCTCCATTTGCCATGAATGCTGATAAATTACTGTGGGACTATAGTAATTTTTCCCAGCAGTCTCCATGTAACTGTAAATTTTGTCATATAAATATAAATGAGGTATGTTCTGAAAATAACGCTACCTATTGAGTGGTCAAAAAAAGCTAGTACCTCTTAATAAAAAATACCTCACTACATATGGTGATGTCAATCAGCACTCTTATTTTACCCATAGTAAAGAAATTTAGTAAGGTAGAGCTGCACACTGCATGGTGATACACAAGTTAATCATTGTCACACAGCACATTATTGTCAGAACTCAAGAATGTCTTTGATCCCTGCCTGAGTTTCAGAGCATTCAGGCCACCCTTTTGCACAACATTTAAATGCGATGCATGTATTTCAACACAAATTCAGAATGAATGGTTGAGCTGCAGTAACTCATAGTGTAATCATGACATTATCAATAATAATAATAACAAATCTTTAAGAAAAACAGCTACTTCACATGGCCTTTGTTCATCAAAACTTTGAGCACATAGATGTGTATTAAGCATTCATGGATTGTATGCACCTATGGGGAGATGCTAAGATCTATTGCATCCATGATGTAAAATGAGAGAAGTAAATGTAAAATGGAAAAGTTTAGATAGGTCTTTGACATAATGAACTTGACAATAAGAACCCTGAAGAGCAAAGGCACCTGGACAGGCCCCAACAGTCCCAAGAGCCCCAGCAGCCCTGTGACGTTTCCATACCCAGACTTAGGCTCTGCCTCTCTCCACTGCCAAAGGTGTCTCTGCCAGTAAAATAGTTCTTTCCATTTCGTACACCACTTCTTGAAATAATGCCAGTATGTGAAAAGCTGATGTTGCCATCGACTGCTGGTATTTGAGAATATGGAAGAAAGTAGATAGGCTTATGGGAAACAATCCTCAAGAAATATGAGAAATCTAACAAAAAAGGTTATTAAATTTTGGTTAAAAAAGCACTGTGCTACTGATGAATACAGGTTCTTCAGTTGCATAAGCAACGTGTCTAAGAATGAGACTAGGAACTAACATTTTTCAGAAAATTACCCATCTCATAATGTCTATAAAAACATACAGATGGCATGCAGATTAGTACTTCTCTGTTGCTGAATGAATAGTAAAATCTGTTAAACATGTGTTAATCCTATGTTAATACACATTAATGAAGTATTTTTGCACTAAAAAGGGGGATTTTTTGAGATAAAATTAGAATTATTTCAGAAATAAAAAAAATACAAGTTATGACACCACCTGGTTGCAATGGGAATTTTATGTCTAATAGTTACCAAAAAAAAAGAGAAAAAAAAGAAAAGCAGGGTCACTTTCATAGTAAAAAGGGGGGGGGGAAATCTAAAATATTCCCTTTATTATAACTATATTGGCCAGAACTTTAAGCACCTATTTATGTTTCTTTATAAATATGAAGTCTACATTTTAACAGAACTATGCTTGGTACATTCTGGGATATTAAATGGTTCTAATCCTATTCTACTTTATGACTAGTTCAAGAAATGACCTCTAGCTAGATCTGGCCCTGTTCTATCATGAAACTAGATTTTTCTTACAGAAAATAAATTAAAAAGGTGTGACCTTGCTGAGGGCTTGCAGAGAAAATGAGGTACATCTTGTCACAAGCAGAAGAGCCTATTTGAAACACGGTTTGTTCAATTTGAAAGGCTGCTGCTTTCCTCAGATCAAAAGTTAAGATAAAGGCAGTTGGATGAAAGAGGAGAAACATTTCCAAGAGATGAAATTAAAGAGCTACACTGGAAACCCATTCAGGGACACAGTGCCTTTTTTGTGTGAGGGTTTATCTTGGACTCATCAGCCACACCTTGTCCCTTCACAGGAACAGGCTCTTCACTCCAGGCATAAAGCCTGTCATGTAAGGAAAGGATGGCTACTTGCCCCCGACAGGAATAAGAGGACACTCTCTACACCCCTTCCTTGCACAGCAGAAATTAAATAACCCACCCAAATTTTACACACTGCACTCAGAAGACAAATCAAAGCCCTTGTTTTTTCCTGATCTCAGCAGCTATCCCATGATAGCTGTCTGTCACAAGTAAATGTGGCGCCAGTGGGCAGTGTTCCCAAATGCCTAACACCAGCCTGCACAGAAGTTCTGCATTTTGAGCAGGTTGCAGAATACCCCCACCCAAAGTGAGGATTTAAAACCTATCCCACTGTTACAACCGGGAACTTATGCTCAACTCATTTTTAATTTGACCTACTAAAATGCAGCAGTTTGTACAACAGCAACTCACCAGAATAGCTTATATTTGCATCCAAATCAAAATAGGTGTATTTCATGTTTACCCTTCTAGCACTTGAATTACTTCCTTTCTTGTAATCACAAAAAGTAGAAGGATATCACCTCTCGCATTCCCTTCCAGACACTTCTCTCGGGTGGCATGGATTTCACTGATAGCCACAGCAGCATTAGCATAGGCTGCTTCTCGTGGTTCTTTCACTGTCTTTAATCTCAGCTTGAGTATTTTCTAATTGCAAGCTTTAGGTACCCTGCTTTAAGTATTGTAAGGGAAGAGCCATAGCCTGTAAAAGATTGCCATACAATTGTCTCACAGCAGCTATTTATAAAAAAACAAGCATATGTCGTGCTAATTCTTATGACCACATACAGTTTAATTTCAATTGTTCAGTCAGGTTTTGTTCTGAGAACAAAGCTTTTGGTGAAGTGACAATTGGAATTCCAAACAAGTAAGACAAATATTTCCTCCAGAGGCTAAATCTACTGAAAAATATTAATCTCTTCTTCTACACATCTTCACATGTCTTTGGTGAAACACCTGTCTGGAACTGTTAATAACAAATATTTTTCAGGATATACACTTCAAAGACAGTACTGCAATGTCAAGCAGTGTAAAACTTTTGAAGTAATTTTAGCTAAATACTTCTGTGACAACTGTCTGAATCAATTTGTCTTAGCTGACTATATTCTGGCATTATAAAAACCTAAGACATGGTTATCAGCCAAAAAGGTAAAAATCTGAGTGAAGTCATAACTAATAAGTTATATGAATCAAACACACAAGCACACACACAAGATAATGTTGTAGTTGGTTTACGAAATCGTCAGCGTCCTCTGCTTTCTTAGCTTCAGATGAACAATGTTCTTTTTCCTGAAAGATTCAAATAAAAAAGTATTTCATGCATACTAAAGTTCATCTCAACAAACCAATGAAACCAGAATAATCAAATCATAAAGGAATAGCAAATTCAGAATATTATGTCTAGCTGTTAAGGACTAACATTTCCCTATGTTAAACAAGGCAAAAGATATAGATTCAAAATAGGATAATTCTAAGATAGGATGGATACTTTTAATTGCCGAACAACCTTACATCACACACAAGTAATAAGGCCAAAAAAAGAAAAGGAGAAATAAAAAAGCCAAAAAAAAGACTCTGTGTGTGTGCTTGTGTGGAGTCAAGGAAAGAAGACTGTGGCTGGAGACTCCGAAAGAGTTCTGAGAATTACTCTCAACTGTGGTAGCAAACAAAAAAACCAAGCACCACCTAATAAAGAAGTTTGAGCTGACCTCAAGATTCTAAGACAGGTTCTTGAAATCCTAAATCATACAAAGCCCCATGACTTCAAGGCATACAAGGTAAGTGTCCCACCTAAAAGACTGAGTAAACAAAGATTAGTTTTAAGTACTGAAAAGAAACACAAATCATATGGATGCTTCATGTGCAGGAAGGAATAATTGTTAGGATGTATTAAGAGCACATGAAAATAAGCACTACATAGCATAAGGAAAAAATCCAGGTTTTATTGCTGCCTTCTGAGTGCAAATATACTCATGTCAAAATATAACAAATACTAGCTACTTCAAGAACTGACTCAAAACCTATTGAAGTCAATGGCAAGTTTCTCATTGACTTCAACTAGCTAAGATCCTCTGTTTCGAAAGATTAAGTAAAGACAAATGCAACTATTCTTTCCAGGGGAAGGCAGTAAACCAGCTGTTCTCAGCCTGTGGTACCTACCTGAGTGACATCAGTAACACTCTTATCAACCCAGCTACACAGCAACAAAGCCTTTCCCTATAGGTAAACACTAAGAAACCATTTATGCTACTTATGCTGTTAAACACTTGGTCATATTTACATGTATGCTACATTCATGTTAGCAGAAAAAAGTGTGGTGCCTTTTAAAGGATGATGTTAGTTCTGGACATTATTCTACAAGTTGGAACTATGATGGGCATGTCTTGACTTTATGAGATGTCAAATGAAATTTAAGTAGGCATACCAAATTCTGTATTCATTTTCATGTATGTCAGAGAATATTTTAAAATAGTAATGGTGCAATTGTTCATGCTCCTAACTAAAGAATTGGCCAGAAAGAGAAGTAGTACACATCAGTATGGACTGATCACCAGTGCACACTACTTCAAGTTCTTATTTAATTGAAGAAATTCAAGTTTGGAAATATCCCATTCATCATCTTGTTATATATCTGCTGGAAGTAATCACTGCATTACTGAGCAGTTGAAAAGTTATCCCATCCCTCTATTCTAATGCAATTCAGTAAGACAGAAACTTGTATTATCCTACCAAATATGACTTTTTACAGATTATTCTGTTGGTTTAAAATTAATGCTTGCATCTTTGTACTGTAAAAGTGAAAAAGCCTCTATTAAATCCTCTCAATTCTCTACTTATTAAATGAGAATATAAAGGTCGTGATCTGGGACAACCCTATGTTTCTCCTAGTATTTAGTTAACTAAGATACTGCATGACATTAAACAAGTCACTTGCCACGTGGTTTCTTTTGAACCCAGCTGGGAAGTGGATAAGGGATTTACAGCAGAACCAGAGGCAAAGGGCTCATTGGGTTCCGCCACATCTGAACTGCAGCCCTACAGCTGCCGCCTCTGTGGAAACTAATAAACCACACTTTCAGAGGGGAAAAATATGACAAGTAATTAAGTGCTGTCAAGTCAATAACCTTTTGTCATGAAGCCAGTTAATAGGCGAAAAATTCCCTTTTAGTTTATACTTCCTTCTTCCCACAGACTGTTTTATGAAAAGTTACCTATCACATTATCAGAGTTGCCTATACCCAGAACTGTATATTTTAAATGATCAGGTACAGTCTTAGGTCAGTTTTCCATGAGCAAATCAAGACAAATATAGTTTTTACAGGCCAAGATGATAATTCACTGGAAAATATAGTAATTTGTATTTTCATCTATAGGACCAATACACCAGAGTAAATATTATTCTCTTTCAGGATGAGAAGCAAGTAGTAAGCACATAACCTAAAGAGGTACTTCAAGAAAATCACTTCTCCCATTTACTTTCAGCGTCATAAATACAGTCTAAAACTTGAAAACACATTCAGAACAGACCATTTTCAATTACTTTCATAGCAATGTCCTCCAAAATTAATGTAAAAAAAGTTAAGTTAAACATTTCTGTTCAGCAAAAGCTAGGCTTCTGTTTAGAAAACACTAATAATTATTCTAAAGTAATTCTGATAATGCTTTCATTCAGATACAAGATTCCTGCAAAAGACTAAGTCAACATTATCTGCAGAATATTATTTTTATAACATCATTGGCTAAACAAAAATGACTTCTTCATAAAATCTTCTGACCCATTCCTACCTATGTTTCCAGGGAGACACAAAAGCTGCACTGTTCAAAGCACTTTTGGCCACCCATAGCACTGAAAAATACGAAGTACATAAGGTAACATAGCAGTACCACAGGAAGTACTTATTTGGAGGGAGTTTTTTGCTGCTGTTTCCTAAGAGCCTTCAGCATGGGCAGAATTTAATTCTCATTACCAAGTCACCCACTACTCTCGTTTTCTCTGTCAAGGGACTTTTCATGGCAAAATCAACAGCAATTCAACAGCTATATTGAGAACTTGTTGTGTTGAGGATAGCAGTGTTAAAACACAAGGCTGGAAAAATAAAAGCTTTGTTTCTTATCAGAATTGCTTCAACACCCAAGGGAAGCACAGGCAGAGCATGAACAGGACACCCTCCCCAGGTGAGAGGAATGCAGTGGCTGAGGACTTGCTCATCAAATTCCTGAAATGCTGCCAAAGGAAAAACAGCAGCATCCCACAGACCTGTCTCCCACCAAGCACCACAGCCATGGCCAAGCCCCACCAGAGTCAGTTGCAGGCTTGCTATGGAAGACATAGTTCTGCTTTCTTCCCATTACCACGGATGCACAACTCCTGTGGTGACTTCTTAGACGATCTGTAGTCTTTGTAGGGTAACCCTGAAGGTAAAGCAGCAGCAGCAGGGCTATTGTCTATGGTGATGCTATGGAAAGAAGTGGTAGTGACAAGATGACATTGAGAGTCTGACACTGTAGGTTACCCTAGAACCATATCAAAATGACTTGCAGTTATCAGATCTAGATGACAATGAGACTCCAGCATCACTGTCATCTACACTGAAAAAATAAATAAATACTACACGCCACTATCCACAGGAATGGATGGTGATAATAGATATACCATAGCAATGCTGTGTATGGTAAGGATGGCTCAGGAGCTTTGATAATTAGCCTAAACTCAGACTTACATCACTTTGTTGTTTGATTAAAGGAAAAAAATATGCATGAATGCTATATTTAATCTAACAATAATTCAGCTTACAATCACAGAACAAAATTCTGGCAAGTGAAAAATATCAATTAAGTATCAATAAATATTGAATTAATACTCATAATTCTGAATGTGCAGAATGACAAGGATATATACATCTGTCTTCAGGCTAATAAATTGGGATTGAAAACCTTTTGCATTCCAAGTGCCCTCCCATGAGTACATCTAGCAGTCCTATCTGTAGGCATTAGGCACAAAGCACACTAACAGTCAGCGGACTCAGGGTACCTGGAACAGCACACAAGGGCCCCTGCTACAGACAGGATGGTAGCCCCAAGTGGGCTCTCCAACAAACTGAGCAATAAGGCAAGTGGTGCCAGTGATCACAAGTGCACAGCAAGGTAGGAGGGGCAGCTGCAATTGTTTGGAACAGTGAACAATATCCCACAAGCAAAGAAAGAACACACCTATATCTGAACAGAAGAACACTTCACCTGCTCCCTTTTTTTTCCCAAAAAAGTTGTTGAATAGTAAGCTTTTTCATTCAAAATATCAGAACACTGTTGTAACTGCTGTCCAAAAAAACCCATTTTATTTTTTGCCGTAAAATTTCACAAGACAAAACATTTACTTTTATATTTCAAAGGAAAATGAGCTGCTTCAGACTGGCCACCAAGTCATTTGTCTTTTCATGTCACACTTACTTTTCTCTTCTTTTCCCTTTCATTAAAATCATATATAGAAACTACAAGCTAATGAAACAATGATGAACATCTACTTCAATAACATTGAGAATTCTCAAATGTGCTTTTTTGGTTTTTTTTCTGAAAAATTAACACATTAGAGACTATTTACTACTGTACAAAATTCCTTTCTTTATTTATGAAAGCTACATCTTTACTATCATGATGTGAAATGAAAAGCCTCCTGTACTTGTTGCATACAATTAAGCTGCAACAAAAGCCAGCCCAAGCCATTTCACATTTCATAGGGCTGCAATTATTTTTTAACTATTAGAATATGCTGTCCCCCAGGAGCTAATTACAGAAAAGCTCTCATCACACACAAGAAACACACAAACAAATCCTTCAAGCACAAAGTAAATGTTCAACATTAAAGAGATGCATTCAGGAAGTCACACCAATCAGTTTGGTTCAGCTAATTACTAATCTGATTTCTGGAGTGGTTGCATTAGATAATTATGATGCCCATTCACAACTTGAAAGCCAGGACTTTGACTGATTGTAATAAAGATCTAGGACTTGAAATAAAAGTAAGGGCAAAGTATGAAATATACATCAGAACGGGCCTGATGGGACATATTTGTTTATTACCAGCACTTCCTTCAGCACTTTGCTTTGGAGGAGCCTATCCAGAGTTTGCTGAGCCCAGCAGGAAGATTTCCATTGATTTCACTGATATTTGGATCAGGCCCTGGAGAGCACACCACAACTTTTGCCCTACAGATTATTTTCATTAAATGCCCAGGAAGGAGCTCACATTGCTTGGTTTTGGCTGGAACTCCAACCCCACTCCCAGACAGTCCGTGAAGCACCCGGTAGAGTGCAGCCTGTGGGGCAGAGCTCAGCTGCCACATTGACCTTGGCTGGGCTGACACAGCCCATCCTGCACAGAGGCAGCCAACTTTCATAAGAACAAAACTCTTCAAAGGCTCTGTTGTAATTGTGCTTTCATTTACATTTCGTTTGGTTTCAGTTTTTTCTCCAGGAATTGCTTTGTTGGCATTTGAGCCTTTATCAAGGTACACAAAATTACCTGAAAATGCAGGGTGCAGCAATTCTTCTTGTTTCTTCTGAAATGGACAAAGCTCTAAATTAATACATAGTTGTTTAGACTGGTGACTTGCAAAAATCTGCTTGCTGAAACACTAATAATTACACTTTACAGGACAACATTATTCTAATAAAATGTTTGATCACAAATATACAGATTTCAGTTATCAGTCCAGCCCCTAATATCTACTCCGTTTTAAAGGCTTTATAACAACAAGAAAAAAGTCATTTTGAAAGCCCATCAACTGCACATTTACAGGGAGCAACTTATAGTAAATGACCACACAAGGACAGCAGCAAAAACCTAGAAATTAAAACTGTTCACCAGGTTACAGTTTTGCTCATTTTGCACCATCCAGGGTAGTTTCTAAGAGGACATTATAATAAATAAAAAATGAGGATTTTGACCCATCTTTTTCAGTGTCATCATATGTAACACCTGGATTTCTGATGAATGCATGGTCGCATTAAATAAGCATGAAATTTTAAAAAATGCTGAACTTTAAGCAGATAAACTGGCTTCAGTAATATATACTTAGAGGTCCTTTGCCAAGCTGGGACAACAGTAGTGATTAAAACCACATTTTAAACTAATTAATAAAACAGTGAAGACATTTCAGATGCAACTTGGGGTTCAAAAACCCTAAGATTAAAGAAAATAGAAGAGTGAAAGGCAAGGAAAATAAATATCAGAAGCAAATTTTCCCATGAATCCTTGAGACCCGACTGCAATCATTTTACATAGCTGCGTCAAAAAACATACACAGCTTTGAAAGGGTACTTCTCCATAGCTCATCATGTAGGGACTTACCACAGTGCTTTTTACATCCAAAATAGCACTGACTGCTAAAGATTTTTTGTTGTTTAAAACTCAAATAATATATAACACAAATTCAGACCGACGTTCCTCCACCTTAGTATCTAAAATAAGGCAGAGCTGCACTACTAAATTGTTTACACATAGTCATGCTGGACACTTTTTTAAAGCATTAGGGCAAAATGGATTCTTTGCTATTGTTAAACTAAGTGAATGAGAGTTACAAATCTGTATTTCAAAGTCAATAGGCTACAATATTTACAGGGCTGCCATATGTGATAGCTTAAAATTCAAAACTGAAAGAAAAATTGTGTGGGGTGGAAACTAATGTTATGGAATCTGAACCAAGGCTACATTTATATTTCACTTTAATGCTCTAGCTGTTTAATCAAAATATGAATAAAAGGTCTAAAAGACCGACACACAAAAAATATCATAGTTCTGGAATTCAGCTTTAGCTTCCTATTGTCAACCAATTACTGTGTAATTTTTTCCCTGTGACTGAATAACTAACTGTTAGCAAATAATGAAAAGGCAATTACAGTGGAGCTTTGTTCATATTACCTTCTTCATTTTATTCAGGCTATAATTATTGTCAATGCTGGAGGCTTACTGTACCATGTAAGTGGCACCAGGGAAGAAAATGGAATGGGCTGGTGCATGGAAAATTGCAAATGTCACAGCTACCTTCATCATCACCATTGGACTTCAGAGATTAAAAAAAATAAGCAGCAAAAAGCTCTCCATGTATGTTTTGCAAATTCTTTACCTCATGCTGTGGCAATGGCTGATGAACTCATAGAAAGGGAAAAATCCAAGTACCATGGCGGGGGGGGTGGTGGTGGTGGTGGTGGTGGTGTTCAATTGTTCTTAACCTCCACTGCACCCCCCCAACATTTTTATTAATATTTAATTCTGAGGGAACACCTCTTTTTTGCCACAGTGTGCCTGGAAACAAACTCAGGGAAATAATCTTTTTAGCAGCACTTCTCATTAACAATGCCCATGCTGTTCTATAACAGAGAGTGGCATATAAATGATGTATTTTATGGGGTTTGAACTTTACTTCTTTGCCACATACAGATACATCCCTAGAAAAAAACATGAAGATTATGACCTGTGTGCAGATTTAGTCTGCCGTATTTAGGGCCTGACATGGACCATTTATAATATATTTTTCTCTGGGCTTCTAGTATTTATCAGAAATTATGCTTAAAATCAGAAATTGTAATTCCATTTGTACCTTTTTTAGACATAAACATTATTCCTGTGTGTCGTTCACATCTTTTTTATTTTTGCATTGTTGGTTACAAGAGATAAAACACAGTAAAACTGTATTTTATGCCTTCATGTGCAGTGTTGCAATTGTTTTTAAACTATGTAAAATCATTATAGAGCCAAAAAGTTGATATACATTAAAAGACACCATATATTGATACTGACTTGTTTTAAAACTTGCTTCCAAACTGACTGGCAAATTTTGATTTAAATTGCTTGATATAATGAATGAAAATTTGTCTGATCTAAGTAAAAGAAGAAATGTATCTTTATATTTTTATAAAATTAAGCTGCTTTGCACTTCCTGTCATGCATATTTATATTCATTGTCTTTCTTTAGTATTCCAGTGCTGGTTGTTTATCTTCTGAACACTTGCCTCAAACACAATATTCATAACCTAATGTTCATAACTGCTCCTTCTAGCCCTTGATTCAGTATTTGGCTGTTCAGTATCCCACAGCATCTAAGGGCATTCTCATGATTAGAAAAGTGAGGTTTTGGAGTCTGTTTCCCCCAGAGAAAACAAAGTGATTTCCAGCAGGACACTGTAATCCTTCCGTACATGGCAACATATAGATGGAAAACAGAAGTGTACAGGAAACAGCATCAAGTGAAGCTACAAAAACAGAAAAATAGAAGGTGTCTCTCCTGGAGTCATTTGCAGCCTTAATCCACTGTCATGATGCCCTGCGCCTCCCAGGAGATCCTGCTCACTTCAGTCAATGCCTTTCACCCAGCTTTGGGAAGGAAACCTTTTTCATATCTCCTCCTCTCCGCAGCACCCTTTGGCAAAGGCAGAGCTATAGAGATGATTACTACGCTGTATTTCTGATGAGCACAGTCCTCCTCCTTCAGTTGGTCTGCTGCTCCATGACCAGACATTAGGCTGACTCCAGGGCTGCTGCTAGTGGAAATTCAGTGGGACATTTGGCACTTGCATTTATGGATGAGATTGGCAATTAAGGGCAGAATATAAATTACCACTTTTCTGTTCCTGATGGCTCAGAAACAATACTAAAATAATAATCTTGTCACTTTTATAGCTAATGTCTGCATATTTTAATTATTTATTTAATTTCTTAAGTCTTTCCTAACTTCAAATTCAAACATTGTCATGTCCTTCTCAAAATGATCGAAAGACACCATATTAGGAAAAATGAGCCACTTATTTTTTTGGAGAGGAGAGGAAGGAGTCACAGAAAACCAAACCAGATAACTAATTATATTAATTAGATTAATTTTTTAAATAATATACTGTACTAGTATGAAAACCAAAGCAGCAGTTATTTATTCAGGGACTTCTCTTCCTCCTATGTGTTCAGTCCATGCCATCAATCGTTTGCTACCACACCAAATTGACAACAGGGCTCTCTGTTTACTGAGTGCATGAGCTAATCAGCACTAAGTCATTAAACTATACTTCAAATATGAAAAAATAATAATGGAAGACAGCAGCAAAGGCTAAACATGGGACAGAGCATAACTTAATTAAAACAATGTAATTGGAAGTTATTACAAAGGACTGTATATTTAGCCTTAGCCTCTCTAGGACCATCTCCATAACCCTTCCAGAAACTACAAGTCCAGGTTTTCACTCTTACTGGGATGCTTTCAGTAAGCATCCCAGTGTGAAGAGAATATTCCTGCAGTTCCCTGGGCAGTAATTGGTGCCTGAAAACTGGCGGAAGATATTGCTAATTGTGGTGGATAACAGCAAGAAACAGAAAGAAATAAAAAGGCTAAGTGGGTAAAGTAGGCCAACAAAATTTTTCCTGATGTCCTTGATATGAAACACACACACACATGATACACTGTAAAGCATGTTCTTTCACTGCTTCATATTATTTTTACCCTTTTCCTTATGCAGAAAGGCAATGGTCCTGTGGAGGTACATCACTTCAGGATGTAAAAACATAACAGCAGTAATTTGTTTTTCCCCTTGGTTTAGCCAATGAAGACTACAAAAATTCCCTTTGCCCAAACTCCTTCTGCCACGTAGGAGAATTGCTATAAAATATCCATGAGACAGAAGAGTTGGCAAAGCAGATGAAGGGATCAAACACACCACTTCATGCCTTAAAACATCTGATTTTTATCATTGTTATTAGATGAAACATAACTAGCAGTAACCAGTCAGTCATCCTAGAGAAGGAACACATGGGTACATGATTCCCACCCTAGGGTTCATCACCAAGAAAACATCTCAATGTTGCTATCAGTGTTGCTATCTCTTAAGACTCTTCATAAAACTGCAAGTATTTTGTGTTTTGCTTTAAACACCTGCTGCTAAAATATAAGGATTACAGCCTTTTACTGAGTTCCCACCCTTCAGTTTCCCAGACAGCTAGGAAACCTGAGTGCCTTTACATATCCACTCAGATTTTGTTTCATCATACAAGTTTGAGGTTAATCTTACTATTGTAAGGTGACTTGATTCAGGAAAAGTTGAGGTTAATATTACAGATATATCATGTCTGTCTATAATTTTATTTCCCCCAGTATTAGCTAAACTTCCAAGTGTGTCTATCCTGTTGATTGCAAACAGACATCATCTCACACCAGCCACACGTCCAACCACCTGGTCCATGAGTCTCCTCTGAAACTGGAGCCTTGTAACCCTGCCGCTGTGCAGCTGAGTCCAAGGGAATAACCCCAGCCATTGCACAGCAAAAGGCTGATATGCCAAAAACCTTTCCCATAAAGTAGTTTTTAGAGCATGGATCAACATTATTCATGGAATATGCTCACACTTGTCATAACTGGCCTGTTATTTAGAAACACTGAGAGCTTTCATGATCTGATTGTGGCGAGCAGCACTTATCAAGAAATATATCCCACATGCAAAACATTGCTCTATAGTAAATGTATTCAATCTGAAATACCACCAGTGTGGAGACCCAGATTTTCAGCAAGCCCCCTGTGATGTATTTGCAACAGCAAAGCTGCTTATATTCACATACGCAAACTAAACTCAAGAGGGAATTAACAATCTCAAAAGTTTATGTGGTACATTTAAGAAAGGGTCTGCTACTTAATCTCCAACTACAAAACTGAATTTGCAGTTATATATCTGGGTAGTCAATTAATGCTCATAAAATGCCAGATGCCTTAATGGAATAATAATAATATAGCTATCCTATGGAAGTTAAATTCAGTTCCTAGTTTAATTCATCATCCTTGGACAAATCAACAGCTTAAATAGTTTTGGGGTTTTTAAGTAACAGTATCACTGGGAAATGGGAATAAAATCAATTGCATACAGACAGCACAGTAAAGGCAGCTCCCTTTTTATATATTTTCCCTGGCAATGCTTTGGGAACTTTGTGGTCTGTGGCCATTTTTCAGTTCTCTGTGTCAACAAAACCAGACTTTTCAGGTCCAAAAGAAATGCATCACACATTAAATCCTTACAAAATTTAAGTCTACTTTGTCATTTTTTAAATCCTGAATAATATCATAAACTTTGGGATTACAGAAATAATAATGACCAGAGCCCAGGCAATTTAAGCCTGCTGTGCTAATCACAGAGTAAAAAGTCTTTTGTAATAACATCTATATGCTAGAAAAATAAAGGTCTTTTAAGCCACCCAAACCTCTGCTCTTTCCATTCCCTGCAACAATGCATAGGCCATTGCTGAGATAATGACGCACATCCTCTAAGCCAGTCAGTTCACATCCCGAGTATGAAAAATAATCTGATCACTTTTTCTTTTTATTAAAAAATCACTATTTCTTAAAAACAAAAAATTCCCTTGATTTATTGAAAAATGTAGTATGATGTCAGTGTGAATTAATGTTTCCCATAGGCATACTAATAAGCTCCATGACATAATAACTTGTTATACTACACCAGTGGGACCTTAAAATTATTCCAAAGATAACATAACACAACACTTGAAGCAGCAGGAAACTTCCAACATGCTTTTAGATGTTTTACAGTGTTACTAATCTTTGAATTGCTTGGAAAAACTGAAAGGAAGCAGAATATTTAAAATTGGAAGCACTGCAGTTAGAAAATGACTCCATTCCAAATTCCAAATATGCACAGATTAATGTCAATGTAAAAAAAAAAAAAAAAAAAAAGAAGCAGCAGAAGGAGAGAAGTTATTAAATACAGTTTCTAGGTTGGACATGTGCCTTTTGGTAGTCCAGGGAAAATCTGTTTTTATTTGGCTGAGTTATGAGGGTTTAAAAGAACAGACTTGCACACGTACCAATTTCTTATTAATGAGAAGTTGGCTTTATTTATTTATCTGAAAATGAAATTTAAGCTAATGATTGCCTAGCTCAACATCAATATATGCTTGAGAAAAGAAGCAGAGGTTGCTTTTGCACATAAGGATACCATCTAATGTCAAAAAGACCCTATGAAGTCAAAGTAGAAAACAGTACACTGTAAGCTAATAACTGTGGTGTAGCAATATGCTCTCCAGGACTAAACACTCAAAGCAGACAAAAAAAAAAACAACAAAAAATTAAGTGATGTGGTTCGGCTCACAAAATTGTCACAATTTGTATTTTAATCTCAATGTTCAAACCATTTATGCAACCAAGCTACTTGAGATGTAAGGGAGGAACCATAAATCCCCCAAAGGAAACCTACCGAGTGAGTAGTTGGGCAAAGATCTGCGTATCTGCCAAACAAGGATAAAAAAAACCCTTCCTGTTACAAGATGAAGAGCCCCCAAAGGGTATATGGAAAAAGGGCTAAGCAAAGACATCAAGTTTGCCTTTTCCAGTTATTCTGCCACATGGCCAAGTGTGTGGAGACTTCAGCTACCTGGTGAAGCTGACCTCCCCAGTCCACTCAGGGCTCACTCATCTCAAGCAAGCTCAAGCAGTGGGCATTTACAGAAGGATAGATCCCAGCCCAGATGAGACACAAACACAGCCTCATTAGGTTTGCATGGGTTATGCTCTGTCTGATTAGGTTGTGCAAAGTTCTAGTGTTATGGCTTGTGTGTCTTGGATAGAGACACTGTTCCCTTCTTTCAGTTATCAACATTGCATTTCTGTATGGTTCATATCACCTTTGCTGCATTATCTCTTTGAACCAGCTTCCTTTATGTTTGATTTAGTTTCACTACCATTTCTTCTTGGTCTTGCTAAGCCACATGCTGTAACTGTCTGCTTGGCATTACTTTCTTTCATTTCTTAAATGATAACATAACTCTGACCACTGTTTCCAACCAAACTGTACAGTGTTCAACCACTGCTAGAAATGAATATTCCATGCAAAACATGTTAACCTTCGATCCAGACACATCTCTGGAGTAAGTGATCCCATTGTGCTGCAGCTCTTTGATCACTCACACAAAAATTGGAACCATTTGCAAAAGTAGAGCTTGTGATTTGCACATAAACCAGACCTGATGGGATAGTTTACAGAAGGCTGTATTATCTGAATATTAGACTGGGAATGCTTGCACAGTCCTAACGTGGTGGTGGTGCACTGAAACTATTCCCATCTTGGGTCAGAAACACAAACTAAACCCAAGTTTCTACTCAAAAACACTGAAGAAAGAAGCATGATGGTGTCCCCAGAAAAATAAATTTCCTCTAACTCAATGTGGTGAGTGATCTCACATTACTAGGTATCATGAGGTGGAGAAGCAATGGGAGCTATGAAAGCCACATCCGTGAAAGATTCAGTTTCCTATTCATTCACTCAACTGTTTCAAGACCATGAGAATCTACAACAACTGTGTGAAACCATTTTCCACGGCAAACCTAGAACACCTGGTGAAGCTCTTTGTAGTCTCTGCCAAGCAGCTATCTTTAAAAGGAAGAATAAATTGTAATCTGAAAATGTCAGATACGGACCACTACTGTTACAATAGCAAGGCACAGTCAAGCAGAGAGAAGAGGTGTAGTGGGATGGATGCTTTGGGCTAGATAAAGAATAAGAGGGAAATGAATGTAGAAAATTATATGGAAGAGGAAGTGTTTTCAGAGTTTGCAAAGGCCACCAAGGGATTGAACAAACACAGCAGCATAGATGAACAGAAAGTGATACAAGAGTAATTTTGAAATTACTGATATTCCCACAATCCACAATGGAGAATGGAAAAAACAAAAAAAGGAACGGAAGTTCAAGATGGAAAGGTTGGCAGGGGTTTTTCCTCCCCATATATAAAAGAATATAGAACCAATATACCATCAAAATAAATGTGTGAACCTTGTACCTGGCACAAACTGAAGACTTTACCCTAACCCTCACCATTCATAATCCAAGAAAAAATAATCTATATTGAATCTGTTTCCATTTCCTTTATCACTTGGGGGGGGGGGGGGGGGGGGGTAGAGAGAAAACTCATTTCACTGAAAAGCAAAATGTGGTCTAAGTGTTTCAGACAGAATAGACAACTTCACTTAAGATTCTGATGAATTTCTAATACCTACCATGACAAACATGTTCAAACATAGAGGAGAGACTCACTTTAATACCACCCTTTTCTCCATATGAATGGGAGCCTTTACATAAGGCTCCCGTTTTGGAGGACACCTTGCATAGAAAAACTTCACAATGATTTTTAAAAGATTTTGGGTTTTTTTGTAAAATGGATGTACTTAGAAAAAATCCAGTTCTTTTTGCTAAGCATTTAATATGAATCTTCTTCAGAGATACTAACATGTTACCTGTGCTTCTCAGGGAAATTTTTACCATCTAAGATTAACATTAAAAATAATTTTCATGTGAAAGCAAAGTGTTCAAACAGATTTTATGCCAGTTAACCTCCCGAAATGCACTTCTGCATCTGGTTGCATGCATCCATCACACCCTAAATAAAATCTGACCACAAACAGAAAGAAGTCAGGCAAGTGTTTAATAAAAACTTACAATTGCATTGACTTGTAGACTAATGAAGGTGTGGTTTGCTAGTCAGGAGTAGGCATTTTATTACAAACTAATATGAATTTGACCTAATTGGACTTTTGACTTCAACAGATCATACAGTGAGACCACCAGCAATACATTTCTATTGTTATGCATTTGCATAATTGCAATCTTTTATCCTCATCAAAGCTGCTTTTTTGCATGGCAAAATGACATGACTTGGATATTAGGAGGACCAAATAAAACACAAGTGACAATTAAAATTTAAGTGTAAATTAATTACATGGCTGGCTATTGTCAACTAAATTATGTTGCTGATATATGAGGAATTATGCCATTTAATAATGAGAGAATCTGAAGTTGTAGTCTATGTTAAACGTTAAGCCTTTGTAATGCAGGTGGCTTATCCCAAAATACTGTTTCTGTGGGCCTGCTCCTTATGTCACACACAAGCATCAACACAGTTTAATACAGAAGACAATAGCAAATCACACAGGCTGCGTTAATTTCTCATCATTGATTTTCTGTAGGGTACACAGGAAGTATCTTCAGGATTTAGATGATTCCCATTGGCAAATATTTTTAGATAAAGAAGTCATAAGCAATTATAGATCTAACCCCTCAGGAACAAACCCATTTGCAGTCCAGTGAAAAACCATTCATTTTCATGATATAAAGTCACGGGTAGGAGAATAAAGCATACTGGATAGTCCCTTGGTATGTCTTGTCACATTTTTAGAAACTGATTCTCTAAGGGTCTCATTCAAAACTCATTGATGTTGGTGCAGATTTTCCCTACATAAGTCAGCAGATTTCAGAATGAAATAAGCCCTTATGATTCAAAACTTCTGGGGGGATCCTCATAGATGAGGCAATGGCAGCCTTAAAAACGTATTTCTTATCTGAGGTGAACTTCTGCAATCTAAAGATGGGACTGTGACCAGAAGAATCCACTTCTTTAGGACTGCTGGCACTTGACAATTGCGACACTTTTTTTTCCTGTAAATGATCTTACCATTATGAGTACAATATGCACTTCTCTCAATTTTCCATCTCAAATTCTTTTACATTCTTCTTTCCTTCTTGTTGCAGGCAAGATGCCATGAAATCCTTTTTTGCTTGCCACAAGCAAAATAGCAATTGCCCTTGAAGCATCTTCTCTGTGTATCACAAACACATATAAGTGAAAAGAGCAGAATACATCCAAAAGTCATAAGCCTTTCCCTAGAAAATCAGTAGCTAGAAAAAAAAGAATGTGGCCACAAGATCTTTAAGAGTTTCTTATGTTTCAGTAGTAGCAGTATCAAAATTTATATCCTTCCATACCAAGCTGTTGAAAGATGGGCAGGAATGTTATATGCTACTGTAAGGTAAGACAGAACCCAGATCCATGTCAGTGGATTAACTTAAAGACATTACTAAGGCTGGACTCTCAGGCATTTCAACTTATTCCATGCTCAAAACAACCTTAAAACAGCAGGAAGGCTAGATGATGATAAGGTAAGGCAAATGTAGTAACTCAAAGTCCTTGGAACCTCATCAGCAACCCCCTTGTCTCTAACTGTTTGAGATGGTAGTGTCAGTGAGCATAAGCAGTTAATGGGGCTGATATATTTTTAAGACAGAAGCTGTCACAAATTATGTTTCTGCACATTTTATTAGAACAAATCCAGCCCTAATCAGAATCTATTCTACCTCAAAACCCAAGCAAGCCATAGGGAAACTATGTCAAACAGAAAGAGAAACAATTTAAGAAACACTGGCAGCTGCAAGAAAATGTTAAACCTTAGACATTCATCTAAAAAAAAAAAAGAAATCCCTGAAGATAACTGCAGAAAATTCAAGAATTAGTCACTAAGGGTAATAAGAGTTTCCACACTAATATACTTCCACAGCAGCAAAAAGGGTGCAACTACCAGAGGGGGCGCACTATGGATCTCTGTTAGCCAAATATCCATGTCATGGCTGCTTGCAATTTCAAGGCTAAACTTGAAAAACCTCTCTTCTTTCAATTTCATTGAACACCCCCAACTCTGAAGGGCAAGAATTGGGAATACTTTTGTCTGCAAATGACCCATGTAACGGCTACTTAAATATGTGTTTGGGTCACAGTCCTTTTTGAGTTTTTCTGTGCCATGATACAGTATTCTAAGGTGACATCACTTTATAGGGTTTCATTTAATGACATCTGTCAAAACATGCTTTAAATTGGCACAAGTGTAAAGAAGTCTTTTTGGGTGGTTGGTAATGGGGATCATTTGCCAAACTCTCAGGCCAAGTCAAAATCTCTTGATCCAGTCCGTTACTTAAGCATTATTTCAATTAATATGATGTGTTAAAAAACTGATCCCTAATAAGAAGAAAGAAGAAGAATGTGAAATCTGGAGAAGAAACCCACAGGCTCACAATCTTCAGGATTTAATGGAAAGGAAGAAGAATAACAATGAATGTGTATATTTAACTAAGATGTCAACAGTTCGAAAACTAGTCTTGAATACATCACAGAGGAGAGATTTGCCAAGGTTTAAATCTGCATTTTGACTGCCAATGCCCATGTTGCAAATAATTGAAATCTAAATGTTGTATCAATCTCTATATCAATACTCCATCTTGGAGTAATTTAAGGTGTGAACTGTAAAGACCAGGTTCTTCTCTGCTGAACTGTGGAAAACATGTTCCTCATTGACAAATGTGAGATCTGTCCCAGCTTTCTTCATCACTCTTAGAGATACATTTTACCCCACAGGAGACCACCATACTGACAAATGAGAAACCACTCAGCAGAGCTGGTTTGGAAAACTGTTGCAATTATTCAACCGCCAGCACACAGAGAGTTTGTTTTAGGACAGGCTTGCCCAACTTCTGTACTCATTAATGGGACACCATTTTATAAACCCTGGTTATTATTGCCATATTATTCAAGAATATCTTGGGTGTGTGTCTCCAGCTCAAGTAAACCCTCACAGCTTTGCCAGGGGTAATGGACAGACATTAACATAAATTAGATAGGACCTGTCCTAATATATCTGACTTATATTTAACAACCTTAGCTCCATGACTGTTGTGATGTTGTCTTCTGAAAGTATTTACCCCAAAATCACCTGTTCTGACCATAGGCCGGAAAATAGTTGATACTGAACCTGAGGTGACGTAGAAGGTGAGCAGTGGAAGGGATGTCACCAAAAGAGGAGTGCAGCACTTAAGTGAATAGCAGAAAATTGCTCTTAAAGCAGTTCTCTCAGCAGGCTCCACTAATGTTCTGCCAATTACCCTCTGTCTCACCAGGAGATGATGTCACAGGCTTTTTCATGCACACAAAAATGCCACATTCCTTTTTTCAAAACATTTCCAGCAGCATATGATGATTTTAGTATGCTTGGGAACCTGTGTGCATTTTCTTCATGACCACAAAGACATTAGTGCTTTAGCTCAAATCTTTAGTGTGCTTCAGAAGATACCCTGCAATCTGTGTGCTGGATCACATCACAGAGCTAGACCAGTTTTGGATGAAACTAAACTGGAAGATGCCTCACAGGACCACACCTAATGCACTCCAGCCCAAAAGGCACTCAGCCTGTGGGAAAAGTAAGAACACAGAGACAGTATGGACTTGGTGTCTGTTACTCCAAATGGTTTGCTCAACTCAATTCACATTACTTGCAAACATATACATAAACCCAGAAAAAGATACATCTAAATAGATGCTAAGTTATAGTTCAACACATTCTGAGGCACCTTTTACAAAATAATACATGAAAATAACAAAGTGTGTAAATTAGTTTTTGTATCTGTAAGAATCAAGCTTTCCCTAAGAATAAATTGATGCTAGTATTTGAAGCCTATGGTGTGTAATTAAAAATGTCTAATTCACCCAAGGCAGGAATGTCTTAGTGAAAGCTTGTCACCTACTGTATGGGAAAGACATGCATTATGTATTTTTTCACTTGTTTATCTTTGTTATGAAGGAGAAATGTTTTCGAAATATATGGAAAACATGCATTCAATTTCTGTGATTTAGAATTGCTACAATTAGCAGAAGTTTATTTTTGACAGCTATTTCCCAAAACACCACAAGGAGAATTTGAGAATAAGCTTCCTTGGTACAACAGAAATATAAGGTTGCTTCTTATGCTTATCTGTCAAGAGAAAAATCTAGCACTACTCCTTCCTAAATTGTGCAGGTGAACAATATGAATTTTTAGAATTTAACTTTGAAGGAGCATGTAGCTCATGTAATAAAACATGAATTTATAAACAGATTCTAGTTCAAAATCAGTACTGAAGAAGAAAACGAGTTCATTGGATACATAAACACTTTCATGTTCTTGTCACAACTATAAACAAAAGGTGAAAAAGAGGTAAGTATGGAAATGGGCACAATATACATGAAACAGCCAGCACTAGTTTGAGAAACTGGTTTCAGGGTACATCTGTAGCTATGTGATTCATTTAATGGAGCAGGTGTTAATGTCGTGCACCAAACTGCAAAATGTTTTTCTAGTTAGATGGCTACGAAGGCCCAAAAGTGATGTGAGATAAGATAATCATGTCTCTCTCCTTAAGGCACATAAAGGTCACAAAATAACATTTAATTACCTACTCTTCTAACATTTATAAGGGAGTTAATCAGAACTACTCCAGAGTGAATATGTGGGAAACAACAACAAATCAAAACATAAATGGCAATTATTTCATGTATCTGAACAAAACCTAAAATATCTTTCTACCAGAGGAAATCAATTCCCCTTCCACATACTCCAACTAGCCTTGGTATTTTGCAAAAATACTTCTGCAATGAGCTTTCAGAATGTTTTTTTAACATAAATATAATTTACAAAGAAGAAAAACCCAACAAATGGCTTTTACTAGCTAAACAACTATTTTCCTCTTTTTACTAATTCTCATGTAAATCAGTTTAAATTGGGGCCAAGCATTCGTGTCAATTGTATGCTTTGTGAAGTGATGAAAAAAATGTAATTTTTGAGACTAAGCAAAGCCAACTGTGTCCACTTCTCTATCTACCAAAATACCATCTTTATAATACCATGCAATGTAGCTTTCCATGCTGGCAACTATTTTACACAGTTGATTCACACAATAAAAAGCTTTACCACTGTCAGAGATCTGTTTTTAGGCTGGGGTGAACCAAGCAGCACATAATCTGTCGCACCACTACCATAAGCAAGAAGCAAAGTAGATTCCAGCATGTAACACCTTTAATCGCCGACACCAATAATGGGAATGGATCCATAGCCCATATGCAGGTCATAAATCAGCAACCTGTCTGGTCTCCTTACTCCGTAATAAAGATTGATCTGTGTTACCTAATTATCAATTCTAATTAAGATGTCACATCCTCAAGTCCACCTCTATATACCTTGAGATGTAAAAAAAAAAAAATCTGATAGGATTACTTAGTTATTTTTCTGTCTATTTTTCTGTCTTTTCTCTTCCTTTGACCTCCATCTGCATGTTTCCAAGTCCCCTGTCTCTCTGTGGACTAGCCATATTAACGTTCCTAAAAGATATGAGTAACATTTGGTACCAGTATGTTTCATTTCTACACCAAATTATCCTTCAAAGCCCTGCCTGGAGACACAAATTCCAGCAATTCAGTCAATACATATTAGCAGAGTATTTTGTAGTTCTATCGTTAGAAGAAATAAGATGAAGAGAGAAGGTATCTGCAAAATGAACTTAATACAGAAGGAAATAGTTGTGATGAAATGCAGTTTTGAGTGTGGCTATCAGTTCTTGTACAGTTGATATCAGCCCACTACGGTTGCCCAAATAAGACTGAAACAAAAAGCCTTATCTGCTTCCAGAAAGCTGTAAATTATTAGCCATTACCTTCTACCTATGAAAAATCTTATATATTTATTTAGTGGTGAGCCTTTAGAGCAACAGGTACCAAAGATATCTTTTCCCCACGTTGTACAGTTGGAAGGAAGAAGGGAGTTATTGAATCAAAATAGCCTAAGTAACAAAACATTTTAGAGAAAATAGCAATATGGGAGCTAGCTTCTTTTGGCATATCAAGAGAGTTTTAAATTTCCCTCTTCTCAAACCACCATCTCTCCTTATAATTTCCTTACTAATTCAGGCTGCAGTTTCAAGCACTCGGCCCTCATCAAAATCAGGAAGAGCTGAGCATTCTTGTCTATAGGCAAACCAGACTGCCTGGAAAACAGCCATAGTAGAACAGTGATCACTGAGTGATGACAGCTTAATTCACAGCTAAGGTGCTATTAAAATAGCTTCCAGTGTTTCCAAAGGTGCTCCTAAAATCATATCTCATAACCACCACCACTATACCTGGTCATGACAGTAAGAGAATGACCACATAATCCCTCTGCTCTTCCTTTAAACATAGAGGATTAGCAAATCATGTATTTCTGTAAATCTTCATTGTACCAGACAGCCAGAAGTCATGATAACAGAATAGCACCGTGCTCATAGTCATGGCTAATAAAGCAGAGCTTGTCACTCCTCTTGGGATCATCAGAGCTGGATTAAGCCTATATAGCTTCCTTTACAAAGATATCTTGGATACATTTTAAAATGCAAACAACCACTGCAGACTGTATAAAATTATCAGAAGAGGTACCTAGGATACATTTATTATCACAATAATACTTCTATTTAAGTATTGTTGAGATTAAAGCAAGACCCATCTCTTATAACCTAGCAAGCAAGCAGTAAAAATAGCTGACTGCATGGGCTACAGATCTCATGAAAGAAGGTACACTTAATTCTTGCATAATTTGTTATTTCAACATACACTTCTGCCTAAGGGGTAGGAAGTTCAACCAGAGATGACTAAGAAAGAAATCTCTAAGCTAATGTCTGGGCATCCCTGATGTCCAGAACAATGAACATCCATGCCTGTAAAAATTCTGGGGTACCAAATATAAACATGCCTCTGGGCATAACACAGCTACATTTAATTCTCTCCAGATTATAGGCTCCTCCAAGAAGTGGTTTGAGAACAGCTAGAAGCTACATCAAGGGAATTTACACCTGTAAAACAGGAAAATTTTCTATGAATTAAGAAAATATATTCAGATGTCACTACCAGCTTCTGGGAGATGGGACCACAAGCAAATTAATCCTGACTCCTGAGGGATTTCAGCTGAATCTTGCCAAGACAGAGTCCAGCAGAGACCATGTCATCAAAAACGTCTGCATAAACACCAGTAAGTGGCATCTTATACTGGAAATTGATAGAGCTCAGAAGAGTACCGTTACTTTCTTCCTCCCCTCTCATGCAAGTCCAGTCAACGAAAGGATTGTTTTGCAGACCCCGGGGTTAAACTGAGGAACTCTCCTCAGAACTGTTGAATGAGGAGCTGGACACCAGTGTTAGCTCCCCAGAGCACCAAGAGCTGCTGTTTAATCTTCTAACATGCTCCAGGCAAGGTCATTTTTAATCCTGAGAACAAGACATCACACAACTGATTGGCAAAACCTTTCTAGAAGTGCATTAATTCAAAAAGAATTTTCCAACACTTAGCCATAGTTAAAAGAATAGTAGCTGTAACTGATTCAGAGAGATTAAAAGGATAAATCACCGAGAATGTTGGGGAAGATAAAGCCAGTAAAGTGAATAAATGTTCTGGGTGTGGAAGGAGACAGGCTGGTTTATCAGCCAACAGCATGGAGTCTCAAACCTAAGGCTATTAGGATTAACGTTGCTCTGTCCTTTAAAAACCCTCTAATATATTCAGTAAAATGAAAGAAGAAGAATGTGCCTGAAGTGAGGGAATGTTGTAACAGCCCCAGTCTGACAGTCCTGCAAACGCTGGGAACCAAATACTTCAATTTGGCAGCACAAGTAAAGAAGCAGCGTGACTGTAGATGGTCTGGAGAATTGCTCTTCACACTGCTGTGGCTTTTAAGATGGCTGTAGTCTGAGCAGTCAGTTGTTCAGGTACAGAATTATTTTATTTTGCCTCCAGAGATTAGTTTTGGTATTACCTGCAAAATTAGTACAAAATTTGGTGGACAAGACTGTTGAAAGGGCTACTTAAAGATATACAGCTATCTGATTTTTTATTTTATTTTATAGAACAAGCAAGTATAAAATGTTAAAATTCCAAATTTCTGTTAAATTTCAAATCGATTGATAAAAGGAAGTTATTTGCTTTTTGTTTTGAATGAAGAAAAGAAATTCCAACACATACTCCTTTGTGGAAAATAGCTACATTTTTAGGAGATGGGAGAGTCAAGACTGGCACTTCCCTTTGGCCCTGGAAAAAACCTTTAAAATATGATCATTTTGAGCTTCCATATATTTGGAAATTCACTAATCACTTCCGTGTGTTAGTGGCTCTGTATGAAAAAAAATACCATTACTCCCTTCCATAGCTTTAGCAAGACAAATATCAGCATGGCATATTCATATATCCTTCTGTGGATTTATATGTAAATATAAACATCTTCTTGGAGGTCTCTTATTTTCTAAAGAAACCTTCTGGCAATTTGCTATTAAAGCTGTATCCTTACATACAATGTTAGGCTGCCCTTTGGTCTTCGTAGAGAAAAGAGGCTGTCATAAAGCTATCTTCCTTTTTCCAGAGGCTCACACAAAGCAGCAATGCTTTCAGTGGTAACATTTTTTAAAGTGACTTCTACAGATAGTAGCTACTTTTCCCACAAGTAGCTTATACATTGCTTAAAATGTAGAAAGATAGAATGTAATAAAAATACCATTCCTATTTGAAAATTTAGGAGACACTGGATGAGCCAGTTAAACATTTTGGGTTTCACTGCCAGGAAAATGTACTCCCCCTCATCTCCTGGACCACTGAGAATGACTTGGAAGACTAGTCATTATTTCCTTTTGTTTTTTCCCTCCTATTAGATCTAGTAGAGCCCCATCTTGGCATGTACAATTTCCCCCCTGGGTAAGCAGAGAAAGAAGCAATTAAGTACAAAATGCTAACAAGATGTCTGAGTGAGTCAACTGTGTTTCTAAAGTATCTGTGGGGTTTTGTACACCTATAAAAATAATTTCTAGGTCAGAGAATAATAAAAGTTAGGGTAAATCTAGAAAAAAAAGTGTCATATTAGGATATTTATATAAACTGTCATTCTTGTGCTTTCCACAAACCTCATGTGCTCTAAGCAATCAATCAGCAGCCTCCACAATCAGACTTTGAGTCCTGATGGAGTAGGAAGATGTCATCCAGGGAGGAAAATATGTGGAAAATCTGTTAGCCATGTGTGTCATTACTGATGTCAACATTTAAGTAAATATGCAAGAACCACCTAGGATTCCTGCAGACCTACTGCAACAGAAAGCTTTGCCAAATTAAATGTTGCTACATTTATCTCAATCTTCTCTTGAGTCACTAGGTTTTACAGGTCTGTAACACAGACATATTTTCTAGAAGCAGAAGCAATTTGCAAACTGCTGTAGCAAACAATTCAGGAGCAATTCGTTAAATTACTGAATGTTTCCAGGTTTAATTACTGCCACAAAGACCTGAAAATAAACATGTTCTTAACATACACCTAATGTGAACCATTATCTAATTAATTCCAAGTAGCAAAAGCAGCATTCATATTCTAGAAATTCCCAACATATCAGCAGAGATATTATAGCAATTTTGTAAGGAGGGGGAGGAATCAACCACTTTCCATCAAAATATTGCACAAATATTGATGAAAGCATACTCTTGTTAGAATTAGGATTAAACTTTCAAAAACTCCACTCATTTATAGCAATGTACAAGGCAGCAGTGAACATTATAGGGTATGCATTAAAAATAAGAGATTAGAAAACCACAAAATTTGGATTAAACAAGAACAATGTGCAAAGCTTGGAAACAAGACACTCTACACAAAAACTTCTTACAGGCTGCATACATCTCTGTTATGGCAAAACCCAAATGCACTGCCATGAAGTTTTTAAAAATCAAACACAGAGTCCTGAGCAGCCTCGAATTTAAGCCACTAAATCTCAGTAATAGTTTTTAAGGAGAGTTCAAAAACAAAACAGAAAAGTCAAAGTCCAAAGGTATCACAATGGCAGATCAAAGCATGAAAAAGGATTAATGGCATCTTCAGCAAACGAAGTTTAAAGTTCTACTGTATTAGACAAAGTCTTTTTTGAAATGGTAATAGGCTATACCTGAGCTGAAAAGACAATTAAGATAGTGTTAATTTTTTTTTATGGTATCTGGCAGTAATATTTTTATCCTGTTAATTATACCATAGACAGTGAATGTATATAATATGATAGCTCCATGCTGAGATGACATGCCTGCTGCCTAGTTAAGTGGATACATTTATCCTATAATTAGCTTGCAGGAATGTGATTTGCATTGCATACCTAAGAGTATATATAATGTCATCTATGTCACAAAAGCCTAAAGTGGAAACTGACACTCTCTTAGCTTTGACCTCTGGATATAACAAGGTGATGCCTCTCATGACCTCCTGCTCTTTGTATTCACCTACACGCAAGAAATGCATTGAAGTAATGCTAAATGTATGACAAAATCAAAATGTACAGGAATTTAAAGTCAGAGCAGAATATCAGGGCTGATGCTTCAGCCTAAACTCACCCTTTTCCAGGGAACAAGGATAATGATGGTTAAAAGGAAGCATCTGTAATTTATTGGCATTAAATCTGAATATGTTTGCACTTATAGGTAGAAGGCAGCTTTTCAGACTTATAGGAGATTTTCTCTGTGTGTATATATCTTCAACTGGCATGGGAAGTACTTAGCTTTTCTATATATCTACATATATAAAAACTTGTTATTAAAACTCTAGGTTAAAGTCTCTGTATTTTCTGAAAATTCTGTAGGGGGAAAGGGTGTACAGAACTTCACTGTTACAGATACTGCATATCTGGATGATTAAACACCTGGAATGGAATGAAATCTTGACTGTTTGAAGACAACTTTGTCAGCAATTGCATTTCTGCTAATGTCAGTACGGCACAGATTCTGTTACTTTCAAGCAAGCTATCACCCTATTCTGTGTTATCCCACTGATTTCAAACTATTTGTGCATATATCACAACTTTTTGCTTATTTGCTTATGGTCCAAGAGCATATAACAACTCATTATTTTGAGAAGGAAAGGGAAAGAAAGCAGCCGCAACTCTGAAACTTCACTGGGTGGCTTAAAGCCTTAATCAGACTTGGTACACCATGATTTTTAGTTAGTTTTGTAGTCATGCAGTACCACTAGAGGCTTCTTGGGAGCCTAATCCTAGCTGTTCTTAGCCATTCCCACTGCTGGGAAAATCTAGGGAAGCAGCAAAATAGGTTGGTAACCTTATCAGCCATATTCAAGCCTAACAGTACCGTGGAGAAGAGATCCTGCCTTTGCAGCATGAGCAGGCTGAAATACACCAAATCAGAAATAACAAAACCACATGATAGACACCATTTCAGAGGAGCACACAGAGGAAAGGAGGGAGGAATAGAGGACATGCTCAGAGGTTGTCTGACTGGCTGAGGAAGAAAGCTGGATGAAAACAAAGCCAGGGGAGGGTGATAAATGCAGTGCAAGGAAATGCAGATGGCACCTGAGAGAATTCCAACCCGAGTGCCCCCTTGGGCCAAAGCCTCCTCTGCAAAGTGCTATAGACAGTACACCCACTTGGGAGTCGAGTGTCTAAGACAACACTATAACAAATAACAATACATAATAGTAACACCTGCAGGAACATTTTTACTTATATCTGTACAAAGAGTTATTTGTAATTCCAGAAAACCCATTCACTGAATTTTTCTTTACTTTTCCATCAGAACAGTGGTAACACATACAGTTTAATGCAAGGGTTTAGACGTTTTTTGATGCCCTCCCATTTGACTGGCACTAAATCACTTATGATTCTTCACACCAAAACTTCAGCCTTTTCCTCATTTCCAAGTTATGCTTGCTGTATTCCAACCAGCATATTTTCAAAACCTGTGAGGTTTTGAAAATTTCTAAGGAACTCTTCATTAAACATTTCACATTTTGTTATCATTTGCTTTCTTGCCTGTACAAATACTCCAATGTTATGTGCCTCTAACACTTTGGCAACTCCTCAAAAATCCTTTGTTTAATTGCAGCTGGGGAACCTTTGCTTTATGAACCTGCTTCCCTTGGTGCAGTAGGTCTTCTCCCATCAAGTGTAGCTTACTTCATTTCCCAGCACTTGATCTGATACAAAACTCAGGACAGCTCTAACAATCTTCCTTAAAATTTTGCCTTTTGAAATAAGTCTATTATTCTGTCTCTTTCTTTTTGTGCATAATGAAATGATACTATAAACTTCTCTATTTGAAGTACATAACATGCTCTCAAGTATGTGTTACTACATCTGTTTGCCTTATTGAACAGCTGAAAAGCATTTAAACTATTATTCACTTTTTTATTACTATTCAGTACATTTCTGTGTATATTCTGGCCAATTTTTTTTTTTTTTTTTTTTTTTTAGCAATAATAATGTTGATTGTTACAACACCACCTGGTGTTGCTGGCAGCTGTGTTCTTAGGACAAATCTGGAGATATCTGGGGTTTCATTTAAAGCCCTGATTCCTGCAGGCATGTGATCAGATAAGATTTTTGGTTTGGTTTATGTTTTTGGGAGGAGAGATGTGTTTGTTAAGAAAAAAAAAACAGGACAAAAGCTTAGACTTGTGAGGAAAATCTTCTAAATGTGATCTCGTATCCCCAAAGCACCAGAAACATCAGGTAAACAGGAAGACCTCTGGTTTATTCTTTCATTTCAGACTTAACTGGTCATCTCAGTGTATCCTTAGACATGGAACATTTCCACAACATACACACGCATGCTTTGACATACAGACACACAGACTTCACTCACATTTTGATGAGCTATAAAACCAGTGATGTAGCAATTGTCATGAAAAGAATGTTTGTAATATAAATCTTCCTTGCACCTTCTCTGTCACCCCAGCAGCTCCTTTGAACCACCAATGTTTTCTGAGAGTAAAGAAAAACTAAGAAGCTATTGTGAATATTCCTGCTAAGGCTTTACCTACTTCAGCAATCGATCCCAGAAAATGTGTACAACCACTGCTATTGCCCACATTATCTTTTTGCTGAAAGGCAACTGCAGGAGAATTGACACCCCTGAAGAGTGCCTCATGATCCAGAAAAATCAATGATGTACACAGTGCTACAATCCCCAACATATCCAGCAGCACCAGGCATTGAACTGCAGCCCCAGTTCAGCATGAGGCATGTAATAGGCAATGAAGTTTGCAGTGACTTCATTAGATTTAATGCAAATCCCATACAGAAGAATCAGTGGTCTTTTGTATACTCTTAGGACTTTGTTATATTAAAATAAAACTGTATTTTCCCACAGCCATAGTTTTTTAAGAGTTTAATTTGCTCCTTTAAGGAGCTGTCTTCAGTAAACCTGATAGGCAAAGCTTTTCCAAAATCCCATAACATTGTTATCTAAGAATCAAACAGCAGGATGCTGGAGGAGTTGTTTAAACAATAGCTATTTCTTGTCTTGATGGAGCAGCTCATTTTACAACATGTTGAAACACAAGCAGCTTGATTAATTTCAGCGGGCACCAAAAAATGTAGCACAATTTCTACCCTATGGGAAGGCATTTATGCCAGATGGTAGAAACATTCACCCTGAAGACAAATGGATAGTTTTCGATAACGTTGTCATTTTTTTCTGGACCTGCAAGAAAGGTGTATGAGATTTCAGTTCTGAGTTTGGTTTTCAGGCTGCTGGAGTCAGCTTATCAGGGAAAAAAACACAGCAAACCAAACCACCAGTTTTACCCCGCATGCCCTGAATTAAACAGGTCCACCCAGCTAGACAAGCCTTGTGTCTGGCTTGTTACACAGCTGTGTGTCCTCATATCTACAGGCAGCCTCCAGTCTTACAGCCCCTCCCCTCGGTGGGATTCTGCTGGCGATATTCAGACCTTCTAACAAAAGGAATAGTCCCCAGGTTTCATGAATTTCTCAGTTTCGCACCAAACAGCTCATTGCCCTGCCACAATACTAGGGCAGCTACAGGTTTCCCATGGAATAGTTCCCCTTTGCTTTACTTGATAAACTCATCTGTCCTCTGCTCTCCCTGAAAGTCAGTTTTGGGCCATTAAAATGGTTTACGATGAGTAGATTTTTTGCAAATCCAGTCTTGATATGTATAAAGGATGTTGCATGACAGTGACAAGGTGAGGCACATGCAATTCAAATGTGGATAAACATCCCCAAAAAGACACTTCCTCAACATGCTTCTGCTAGCTCTCTGTTTTCACAAGAGTTCCTTTGTGTTCAATAATGGTCAGAACATAACATCCAAAACTCAGTAAAAATGTACATCAAAGTATCATTCTGAGTATGTACTTTATACTTATATCAGTATTTAACTGGAAATCAGAGTCTCTTGGCAGCAGGCGAAATATACTTTGTGCAGTATGATGCTGCCCCCAGGAAAACTGAAAAATAAATGCCATGTAACATGTTTCAGATACAATGTGCACACACACAGTGTGGGTTAACAGCAAGAGGTTACTGAAAGCTAGACTCAGTTTGTAGAGCACCTGAAAAAATGTTGGTTTTTGAAGACAACCCCAAAGGGAGCACTTGTGTGAAATCTTCTAAATGGTGTGAAAGATACACAGCTTTAAGATCTCCCAGTTTAAACAAACATTTTTGTTTTGTCTCTAACTGGAGCTAATGAAGTGCCTCACTTAGTCCGAATCACTAAAGGGTTATAACAACTAATACCAGCATAGCCTTAGGTAAAGAAGTGGGAGCTCAACAACTACCTTTTAGTATTCAAGAGCTGATGCAAAACAAGCAAGGAAATCTGTTGAAACTGAAGAAACAGATCCACCTTTAGCTCAGCTTTGAATTCAGTCATGTTTACTGAAGAAACAGGAGACACTGGGAGCTATAATTTATCATAGCAAGCACTCCAGTCATCTGTGCAGCTGATGCTATGTAAACAATGCTGAGATTATAACTCTGTGTATATACATATATATGTATACCATATCTCTAATATATATATTTTACCAATATTAAGCAATCTTAGAGCTTTATGAACAGCTGTTCTTTTTCCATAAGATGGCCTGGATACTATCCTGGAGAAGCAAATCAGCTGACCACACACCTATAGAAGAAAATTCTGAATACAAAAGTAACCAGCAGTTTACATTTTAGAGATCTTAATATGTCATTTATTCCAATATGAAGCTGAGGAACAATACTGAGCTTGCTTTTGTATTAAAGGTCAGATGCAGTTTGCCTTCCTCGCATGAGAAATAGTGTTGAGAAAGAACAACAATCTTATTTCTTTCTCCCAGAGAAAGTTCATCAGAGTGATCTCCCGCTGGTGAAGGACACTGCAATACCAGTTTGTTTTTTTGTAACCCGACATAAGGGCTCTCCCATTGTAGATAAAATTATCATGTTATTAAGTGTCAATTTCACATTCTTATGTGTATATACATTCACATCAAAGCCCACTATAAAGCTGCTTTTACAGATGGCTGTGCAGGAATCCATTTGCGATCTCTTGTCTGATCTGAAGGTACGATGTAACCAGGGATCCTAAGGCTGACATTCCACACGGCTTGTTAGCAGAATCAGTGTTACCAGAACAATACCAGCAAGTTGCTAGAGATTTCCTCAACCCTCCAGTGTTTTAAAATATTCTCCCTTGTTGCATTTCATAATCTGGAGGCAGAGCGGAGGAATCCCAGACTTAGCTTAGAATTGGTTTAACTACACTTTAATGAACACCTTCTCATTAGCTCAACTGATACAAAAGTTATATTTGCTTTACAAAGTTGTACCATCACCCAAAGCAGACAAAAAGCAGGTAGGACAGTTCCTTTCTAATACCAGGTCTGCAAAGGTCAGTCTAATATTTGAACTGCAATTAGGTGATGGAAAACTAGCAAACTAATCACACTGTCTTCCCTGGAAGGGTAAAAGACGTGTATGGCTGAGGAAGCTTCGCATAGATTGGTGGCTGCTGCAAACACTGTCCAAGCTTTTACTTCTCTATTATTTGAGAGAAACATTGGTCCTTCAGGGAGCTAACTGGCATCAATAAATACTGCCACATCAACTGGAAATTCCTGCTGCTTCATGAGTACATTGGCCATAGCCTCATGTGGAAAAGTTAAAGTTTTCAAAATTTATCTTTACACTACTAGAGTGTTTTATATTTAATTTCTTTCATAAGATAATTTTTTATGAGGCTTCATAAGAAAAGCCCCAACATTATAATTACAGGTTGTTCATGGGCACAAGCTCAGCAAAAGTGCATACACAGTTGATAAGGCAGAGCTAGGGCACCTCAGGCAACTATTTTGATTATGGTATGTGGCATGCACAAGGGTGTGCAGGTAGTAGGTATTCCTGCATGGAGAAGGCACTGACAGAACGAAGCACTGCAAAAGCATAACTCTGTGCTGGCTGTGTTTGTGTCTGGAAAGTAGAGAAATGCCTAAATAGTGTTTTTAGACTTCACCAATAGGCAGCACATTAAAAGCTATAAATGCCTTTGATCTTGGCAAAATTAGGAGATAGGACCGTATTTGGGTCAACCACCCCTTCCTTTTGCACCCTTGTAGAAGAAAAAAATCTGAAGGAAGAGCAGCACAACAAAGACAGCATTGCTCTTGTGAATAGAGACAATAGAGGCAAGCATCTCTAAAATAAAGATATTGTGATTAGGTTATACATCCGTTTTTCTAAAACCTGCATTAATTTTGATTTATATTTAAATAAAAATGATTAAATTTTATCTTCTAAGATGGAAATGTTGTGATAAATACTGGCCCATGGCCAAACTAATCTCTAAAGCCTACAGCTTACAGCCCCTGTTGTCTTGTATGGATATTTGAATGGCAATGGGTTTTATCAGTATTTCTAAAGGCGCTCATTTAATTATGTGGTTGTAAGAATTTTCAAAACCCCAAAGAATTAACACTACCAATACATATTCATATTTCTCAAATTAATTCAACCTGAGCATTTGAAAATATTAATTTGAAAAACACTAATTTATTTTTATTTCTGTAAACACTCAGAGCTCTTTTCTGGTCTCATTTATGCAGTCATTTTATCTTTGTATAATTACAAAAAAATGATGTAGTAAGCTCTCTTTCTTTAAGTTACATAATGCTGGCAATGGGTCTAGTTACAATGGGGTGCATTATCCAAGAAAATTAACTCAAGAAGGATGGAAACCAGTAGCCCACAACAAAGGGTAAGTCCTGTCTGCCTAACTCCTGTGTGTGTGCACTGGGGAGCCTGATTCTGGAATTACACTAGTTCTAGTGTAATTCCACTGACTTCCATGCTGCAGCTCCAGATGTACAGTGCCTTGGGATCAAATGCAGGCCAAGCAGCTTCACTGAGCCATTTACATGTCAGGGATGTAAGGTGAAAGTTTAGTTAGATAGAAAAGCGGACTCCTTCAGCATGCATGCTCCTGAGGAGCTTTTCCAAACAATGGTCTTTTCTCTGCTAAGTGCAAGAACGAAGACGAGAAAGCAGATATGACCATTATTGGTCTGTTCTTGGTTGGCTGAAGTGTAACTGCAGATTTCAGGTTTAAAATTAGCTCATCAAGGGAACTGCTACTGTCCATACAATAGCCAAAACCAATCCTATTCAATATAAAGAGCAAGTGCAGGATCTCCAACTCCCAAACTATATCCCAAATGGCATTGTATTTTGCAGCAGAGAAATCTGATGGCTTCAAAAAACTGAGGACCAATGCCTTAGGCCATGTGGGATAAGCAGTTAATGTACAGGCTTGCTCCATCACATCAACTCAAATTCAACCATCTGCTCAGAACTGAAAAACAATTTTGTTTCACTGAAAGATATTAAAAAATAAATATAAAGGATGGTCAGCCTAAACAGATTTTTGGGGGTTATGTGTGTATTTCATTTTTGAATGAGAAAAAAAAAAAATCAATGTAAAACAAAGCTTTATTGTGATTTGAAGGGCCCAAGGGTTATTTTAAACAGAAATGAAAAATCTTTATAAATAAAAAATGTTCCCAAAGTGTTTTAGTGAAAAATGTTAAAATAAATTAAGTCTAACCTGAAAATTGGGGGGTTAATTTTTTGCCAAATTGTTTACTCTGCTTAATTAATTTTGATTTCCCATGTTCTACACAGAGCCTATAGCAATATGGATATTATCAAAACAGAAGCCAAAACACCCCTCTTTGCAGGCCCCTCTACACAATGGCATGGCTTTATAAAGCTGAGATATATATCAAATACAAACTTTTCTGCTTGAGCAATTATCACTCTGATATCACACTCCAGGTATGTAAGTCTTTTGACAACTGTTGGCCCAATTTGACAGGGCACACAGGTACCTTAATTAGGACTCTTTCTTCTCTACAAGTTCATGTACAATTATTATGGCATCATTCTAACATATTTACTACATACAGGAGAGAAAAATGACATCGCTTTTTAGCTGTCACTTTAAACAATTCACAGGTACATATGGTTATTTCTAAAAAACAGGATTGCTATTTCTATTAGCAAGCAGAAACAGCAAAAAGACTAAATATTTTGAGAAACAAAATTTACCCTATTCCTTAACCACCTACCCTATTTCAAGTTCAAGAGTATGTCACATCAATGGTTTGGGTTTTTTTTCTAGGCTTCTTATAACCCACATGCTTCTATCAGTTTAGCATAAGTAATAACAAAACTAAATTCCCTATACTACCACTAAGGCTGCTCAAAAGACTTGCTTTGCTGCAGAAGCCATGACACAGGGGACTAAAATCTCTAATGAAATGCCTCGTACATTGATTTATGCAGCTTTAGTGGTACCATTAACTGAAAATTGTTCTTTTCATGGGCTTAAAGAGAATCTGGTGGCTGTTGTTGTTCATGATTCAGTGAGAAGACTGGGTCTAAAATTACTAGTGCATTTGGGTGGATGGAAATCTGTCCTCATTTTGTGTTAATATTTCATATAACAACAAATACAAGCCTTCTATATCTAATAAAATATTAGATTCCGTCACTAACACAGCTGTCATTAAGTGATCTTTTTAAAAATCTCCTTAAAAAAAAAACCTATTTTTTTTCAAATTCTAGTAAGATATATTTTGGGGGGAAAATACATACATGCCACATATATATATGTATATACAAAAACACTTATATAGACATGTATGCATATATATACATAAGAATAACTAGGCAGCAAGCATTTAAAATGGTATTTCAGTCACTAATGCAAGCAGCTAATCCTATTTACATTCATATTAGCCCTGGGTATCTTTTTCCCTAAGATTTACACATTTGTATGCTTGCATGAGTTGCATTGCTTTTTGCATGATATCAGTACTTTTGTAATTTAAATCTATAAAAGGCAATTTCTTTTAAATATACTTCCTAACAGTGGATGAAAGAAGCACTAAACTTATTTGAGAGCTGTACACATCAGTAAACATGTGCACTGAACTCCAGGCAATGTGCTGTGAGAGAATTAATCTTACACTGTATTAGCTAAACAGAAAGATTCTGGGACTCCAAGTAACAAGCACGAAAAATGTCCAAACATTTTTTTCCTATTAGCTAGAAAATGTGTGGTTTTTAGGATTATGATTTTAAAAATCCAAGCCTTTTTTTCAATGAGCAGTTAATTTGATATTTCCTTACTTTATTTTAAAATTTGTACAAAGGTAGTCCACAAATAGCACTGATAAAATTTACTGATCTCTGGCTACCTTTCTCTAATCTATTACCCTAATTCTAAGCAACATCACAGGGACCATCTTTTAAATAAACATCTGTCGTCTGCTTGTGCTCCCTACAAATACATCGAGGCCAGAGTTAAGGATATTCTTTTCAGTGAAATTATCAGGAATTAGAGGGAAGTCTTTTTGTAAGAGACATGAAAATCAAGGCATTTTTATGAGAAAACCTTCAGATATGCTTGAGTAGAACCCTACTGGAATTGCAAGACTTGAAATAGATTGGGTGCAGTAATTAATAATACCTTTTTGACTATTTGATTTTTTTTTTAAGTTGTTTTCGTATGAAACAACAAAATTCAAGCATGGGGGAAGAGAATGATTTTGAAAATCCTTTCTAACATGTTCAGTAAAATTAATTTTCATGTCCTATTCAGGTCCCCTAGAGGTTGGTGAACACAACATTTCTGCCTTTTTCTGTTAGTTAAGTCCATTTACGGCCCTTTGTCTTTTCTTCTACTCTCTTGTACTTCATCCTTCCTTCTTCCTGGATCCCAAGCAATTCTCCCCAAGCGCCCCTGTGCTCTACCCACCTTTCCATGAACGTCCTGGCATGCCCTCCTTTCCTTTAACTTTTGGAGCACCTGTTACAGAGATTTTGTTTTTTGGAGCCTCTTTCTGCGTCACCCATCTTGCTTGTCAATGCCATTTGATAACAATGCCTTTATAGCTGTTACTGTGATTATTCATGCATAAAGAGATGTTGGGAACACACTGGAGACAAATATTCTCAGATTCTTAATGCCCTTCGTAAGAAAATCATCCATTTGCAAAAGAAAGGAGGAGGTGGTGAGAATTTGTTGCTCCTCCAGCTCTAAATTGTGACAGCACAATCTTCATCTCAAAACAAGCCAGTAAATATTCTCTGACATAGTCTGATAATCTATCTGTTACCACACATAGATGCATTTGTGTGAGCATCTATTTCTATACACCTGAAAAAAAAATAAGATCAAGTTGCCTAGAAGAGTACGGTTGACAAATTTTCATAAATGGTGAACAGCCTGAAAGTAGATGTGAATTTCACATGTTGTCTCCTCAAAATCTTCAAAATAATGGACTCACATACCATCAGTAATTGCAACGACACAGCTAGTGTTTGCAAGTGTTAGGAACTGCATTTAACAGAGCAGCACCACATTATTTCATGTTCTTTTTTGCCTTATCCCTAAAGAAATCAAGAGCACGATTCTTGAAAGCGATTCATACATTAAGAAGGGCTCTTGCAGGTTGCCTTTGAGGAATGGTATCTCATGTGTGATGTATTCAGGGCTGGCTTAATGTTATTTCCTTTTTACCCACCCTTTAGGAAACAGCCCTGCAGAGCAGTTTTTTTATTTTAGTCCTAATATTTTAGACTTGAAAACTGGATGCAAATGTAGTTTCTGCAAGTCCCCAGTCACCCAACAGGATCAACCAGAATTGATCTCCGCTCTTTGAATTTAGCAGGTTTTACACAATGTTCCTTGTGTGTCAGGTTTCTTTTTTCTTCTTCCTTTCCTCCCCTTATCCCTTTCTATTTTTTTTTGGGGTGGGGAGGGAGAAAGAGAGATGAGAGGGTGGTGAAGAGGAAGAGTGGTGAAGGGAAAGGCAAACCAGCAAACAATGGACAGCAATGGAAAGGGTCTGTGTTGCTAGTTTGAAGTGTCTGGTTTTGTTCCAGCCTGTTTCAAGGACTGATGCAGATATGAAGTCACTGGCAAACTAACACCCTCAACTTCAGTGAAAAGAACTATAAAACTGAAATGAATGTATAAATAATATGCAACTGTCTAGACAGTATAGGTCACCTGCAAAGAGACTGGGTCAGGAAAAGATTGTCCATCAGTCAGACAACCATAACTGATTCTGATGCTAAATAATGGTTTAGATATTCAGTATTCTATATATGCGAAAGGCTTCACTGAGCATTGGAACTTCCCAACCAAAGTAGCCTTCTACTTATACATATCTTTATGCAGCTGTAAGAAAATGCACATGCTATTTAAACTTTAAAATTAATGCCGAAAGAAAAAACTAGCAAGGGACTGAAAGCAACCTATGTAATTGGCTTTTGGTAAAGCAAAAATAACTATCATACTCTACCCTTGATAAACAACCTGATCTTATGATACCAACAGACTCTTAAAAAGGGCAAGAGCTAAAACTTTAGGCTAACAAAGAAACTTATTTCCACTTACAGAATCAGTTCATACATACATTCAGGGAATTGTGTGCCACAGAGACCTACTTTGCACTCTTGCATTTCAGAGCATCCTCTCAGGTATCATAAACGTAAACACACTGACTATACATGTGTTTGGAAATATTCTGTGCATTTTAATGCATTTTTTTGCTGCTATTTCAGCAAAAAAATGTGGCAGTCTTCAAGGTAGTGGTACTTCCATCTTAATGCTTTCAGGATATATAGCAAGTTTTGGCAGGACTAGGGATAAGAGCCAAGATTTATACAAAATATTTCATTTATTGGCAAATTATAAAGCACATTTATATATTTGCTAAACAGGAAAAAGAAAATATATGGGTAATAAATCTGGGATACGCACGAGTTGGCACAGCTGAAAAGCAGGTGTTATGGCTGCAAAACACAACCAAGGGCTGGATGTGAGTCCCAGTCCCAACCCAAGTGCGTTCCAGAGTAAGACAGGATGCAGCAGATCACTAACTCCTTCCAGAGGTGGTTTGATTTCAAGGGAGCTCCACATGGATGCATCACTGCATGTCTGTTTAACATGCTGCCAAGCACATCTAAGAACATATTCAGGTACTTGGTAACAGACTTCCATCAAACCGAACTGCAACATCAGTTGTATAATAGCTCATTATATTGGCCATATTACAAGATGCCTTCTAAATCCTACCGGTGTTTATTTTGAGTGGAAACACATAGTTATTCCTATAATCAATTCTGAAACCCAATCGTGTGTTGTAACTTTATTTATTAATGGACACAACTTGATTTCCTGCAAAAAAAAATTAAATATTTTTTGCTACCTTTATATCTACAAATGCCAGCAAAAATTTCTGCACAGAAGCTGCAAAATTGTTGTTTGATCTTAGGTTATGTAGGCCTACCGTAGTTTAACTTGAATACAAAACATCAGCCACAGTAAGAATTTTAAATGCTACATATAAACAGAAAGAAAAAAACAAAACACTGTGAAAACTAAACACAAAGCTTGATTCCGCCAATCCTGTGGCTAGGAGTAGTGAAGACTGCACTGAAGTAAGAGGTGTTACATTCAGCAGTGATAACAACTGGCCTCAAGTTGCACATATAAATATTTTGCAACTTATCCCAAGAGAAGGCAATTCAGCGCTTCCAAAAATCACATCTACACAGCCAGGTCAGGAAGCGTCTCGAATGCACACATTGCATTCTCACACTTTGCAAAGAATACAAAACCTCGACCTGCAAATCTGAACTGAGTTTCCTATGTTTGAGGATTCAGATGCTGGAAGAAAACACAAAGACAGGGACATAGCCAAGTTTCTTCTAGGGCTTCACTGCAAAACCTTTGCCCATTTCTAACAATGGAATATCATTAGTGCTTTCTTTCTCCTTACTAGCCTTCTGAATTTTTACTCTAAACCCCAAAATACTTAAAAGTCAATATTACATATAAGATTTGAAAATGAAAGACTTGTTTTTAATCAAGGCTAACAAAATGATGAGCACATTGAAGATATCATTTAAGTCGTATGGGCTAATCCTGTTCTTAATTAAAAAGACTTCTTTCCAGTTGAGAAAAAATATCAAGATATGCACAGTTAAATTAAAATGTTGCATTTGGGGAAGATTTTTTGCAGGTTTTGGAAGGAAGAGATTTCATGAGAGATCCTATTAGCTGATACTATTCTTTGTTTCTCCATTAGCAGCCTACAGGCAGAGATTTAAGGCTTGGATACAAATAAATTATGCCAAAATAGCTGTTTCTGAATAACTTCACGTGTGGACACTTTTATTCTGGAATAAAAATACAGTTATTCAGAAATACCTAGTCCTACTTTAAATTCAGGCCCTGCATTAGTCAAAATTAGCTTTCAAACACAGCCATCCCTTAGGCTATTAGAAGCCTGATTATGCCTGGTATTACAAACTTGTGTAAGAGCCCTCTCCAGCCATTCTGCCTCTAATCAAATTTATTCCGAGTTGCACTGTGGGGAAAGCAAACTCAGGCTTACATTGTAAATGATTTTGAGTCTTTGAATTCTGTTTTTTGTTGTACCTTTTTAATAATGATCTCTGTCAGCTGTTCAAAGTGGTTCTGTCACTACCATCAGGTACCCTTACTTCATCTGATTGATTTCATAAACCAAGGTTCAAACACGCACTGCTGGGTTGGAATTAAACATTTATTTTAAGTCTGTAAGACTCAGCTCTAGAAAGTTAGAGAATATCTGGGCGGCAGTAGAGAGTCTTCAATGCCGCAAATGGAAAAGTTTTTCATTTGGGATGTACCACTATCATTTCACTGTTTTAAATGTACTGTTCAGTCAGGCACATAAAGACTGCGTTTTTTGTAAAAGTCAAGTAGTAGGAAAAAAAAAAGTAGTTTGGCTTCTTTGGAAAACATCCCTTGTCTCTATGCATGGTATTTTCTTCCAGATGCCATAGCTACCTTATAAACAGAGTTCAGTAAGTAACTCCAAAGGCTTGCCTACACTTGAAAATTAACTTGGATCAAGACAGAAATGTGAATTTATAGTATAATATGTTTTTATTAAGTTGTTCTCTTCACGATAAGCCCTCAGGTGCTTTTTCATACATGGATATTCCTTAATGAAAAGTTCCTTGAATTACATATTCAGCATGTAAAGCAAGGAAGCAGAAAATTTTTACTTATTTGTTGCTAAACACAGACAATTGCTGGAGCCCAAGTTCCAATTAAAAGAATAAAAGAGAAAAGAGAAAGAAGACAGCCATGTTACTCCATATAAGGTTAAATGAGTTTCCAGTACAGTCCCTCCCTCAACACTCCTCACCCATGACTACATCACTGTGAACTCAATTCATTACTGACAGCAACTTTCAAGTATGCTTATTTCTTAAAATGAAACAATAAAACCCAAAAGAAAATGTAACAGCCATTAACCAGCTGGGAAAGCAAAGTACTGCAATCTGTCAAAGAAAGAAAAAACAAAAAAAAAAAATAAAAGGGAGGGAGATTTCAGGGCTGCAGAGCACAGATTCTGCCAAAATTAAAAGGACAGCTGCAAAAAAGCATGGTGAGGGGGAAAATATATTATCAGTATGACCCACACAAGGGAAGGAGAAAGCAATCAGAAATAAGAGTGCATTTCTGCTCAGTCTCTCATCAAAGAGGGCTTTTCCCTTCAGTGTAAATGGCACAAATTGCAGAATTGTCCTAAACATTCAAAATCCCAACGACTGAGTATGGCATGAGCTATCAAGGTATTCATGTGACAGTTCCCTTACCCTCACAGGCTGAACTGTGGTTTAGCACTTTCTAAAGCACCCAGCACCAGGCTCAAGGTACTCCTGTTCAATAAGAACCAATGCCCAGCACTTTTAGAAGACCCATGCTCAGTTAAGGACAATGATCATTAGCTTGTATGCTGGGGAAATAAAGAAAAACAACCAGCCTTAACCTCTTAAAATACACTGTCCAGCTTAGCCAGAACAACAGTAATTTCTGCTCAGTCCTGTGACAGAAAGCTCAGAGGTGCCCAAATTCAGGAGACAGATTAGGGCTCTGGAGTCAAGGATACACAGGAATGTCCTTGCAAAACAGAGTAAGATGCCTCCTCTCATCTCCTGGATTTTGCACCAGCAAGGTGCAGGCACTTATCTTGCATCTTCATGAAGTGCCTGACTCTTCCCATCCATGCAGGAATGGCCTGGAGCAATGCAACCACTGCAGTAGCATTGTTCCTCATGCTGGAAGGGAACCTATGAAGATTGTTACTTCCAATATAGCTTTTTCCAGGTACCTCCTGACCACACAACCTGGAGCTTAGTCCACTCTATGTCTGTTAGAAGCATTACAGACACACAGAAAGCAAAGCCATTGTGACGTTGACTTACATATTTTCATATATATATTCCTTACTCACAAAACCCTTATACTTGCATACACACTAGCACAGAACAGCAGTATTGCAATAGGTTTCTAACAGAATAACAGCAAATGCAATGTTACGAGGAACTGAAGAACTACTCACCCTATGGTTTAGCTTCAGTTTACCATCATCTCAGAGCTAGCTGCTAGCCATAGCACCACTGCCACTCTGAGCAAGAGGGCAGGAACAGGTATCTGAGGATGGAGGACCAGGGTATGCTGCAATACTTTGGCTCGAACTGTTGTGAAACCGAACGCGGTAGTTTTGCCATTGCAAGCTTCTGGCTCTAGAGGCAGGGCAGCTTCCTGTTCCAGTTGCATTTTTATGCATCTTTCTAGGTTTCCCCACACAAGGCACTGCAAGTATGCCATACTTGCACATCCAGAGCCATTTATACTGAAAAAGAGAGCCAGAATGGACAGGGACAAAAACTGAATCCCTGGCAATGGTAATATCCATTCACATTGCTGAAAACAACTCTAGTCCTTTAGGAATATCAGGGCATCTGTGTTCATGTTTGTATCAGTTCTCTTACTATTCAAACAAGGACAGTTATCCCGAGGAAAGCAGGGGATGGAGTTTATGGCACCGATATTCGCAACTTGCTTCCTGAATTACATTTAAGCAATCAAACTAGTTAACTGTTTATTGCTTTAGAATTAAATTTTGTCTAATGAGAAGCTCTCTTTGAAATAAAATTTTAAACTATATTTTAAAACAATACTTGGGGCGACTGTAAATATGCAATGAATTTAATTTTTACTTGTTAATTCAATTGCCTTTGCCAGCACTGTTTTGTTGGTTTGGCTTTTTTTTTCCAGATCTATTTACATTTGATGTACCTGGGGACTAATCTGCCTTTATGATCCAGAATTAGCATTTTCTTAGAGAGCAGCAAAGCAACATTAAAAAGGCACTCTTCAGTGCTTTCTTAAATTTTATGTTCTTCTTTCTAATTCAGGGAGGGGGAAAAAGCTTTAATATTTCTTTCTATATATTGCCTATGTATGGGGTTGCATTCTCTGATTTTGGGGAAGAGTGTGTACGCTGGTTTAACTCAAAAAGGATAACAATCTGTTGTTACAAGTTCAGTGATGGAGAAAGAGGTGCCAACTTTCCTGCAGGTGAAACAAAGTTTGTCATCCGTGTCATCAGCTGACCTCAGGAAAAGAGAAAGACTTGTAAGTGACAGAGATCCACAGACCCAGAGGCATGAAAGGAAACCGTGGCAGAACTGCTTTGAGTTTAATGGTATACAGAACATCATGTTGTATGGTCATTTAGACCATGATCTCAAAAGCCTCAACGAGACTATTTTATGCAGTGTGCCATTGAAAGTCAACACTCAGTATGTAAAATTAAACATGAGTAATCCTTTGCAGAACTGGGGCCATATTTAGTTAACCTTTAGCAGGAAAAAAAATAATAAAAAAAATCTTCAGGTTATTTTCTAAGTTTCTATTAAGTCCTGCTGTATTTTAATAAGGATGAGGATTCTGTTTCATTTTTGCCACTCAATATTTACATGGTTGAAAGGAAAACAAAATAGTAATCCAATCTAATATTTTTAGGTTCAAAATCTCAAAACACACATGTGAGAAATGCTGAAGAACAGATAAGCAAGAGGGAAAGTCTTTTATACAGAGCCTTGCATACAGTCAAATCCATTTTAAGAGTCTAACCTTAATGAGAGCTTTAGAGATTTAAAAACATTTTTTTTTTGCATGTAGAACACTTTGAAGAACAAGATGCCTTCAAAAGTCTGTCCCTGATGACAAGGATAAGGATAACAGGAAATCATGATCATAGAGATGCCAGAAAAATTAGTCAGAATGTATCACACTGCCAGATCGATCTACTTCCCCAAACCAAGAGCATGGTCTGGACAGCAGCGAAAAGGAAAAACACAAACCACATTTTTAGGACAAGAAACTGGCAAAAAAGGTGGTGGGTGTGGTGGTTTGTTTTTTTTTCTTAAGAAGTTGCAAGGTTTTTGATGCTTGTATGCATGTGTATGCATTAAAAAAAAAAAAAAACACAAAAGAAAATGCCAGCCCAGTAATATATATAATAAATCCTAAAGTTTAAATAAAGGAATGCACATTTCACCTCAGTTGTCTGCCTTGGAGCAAAGGACCTCCCCCAGGGACTATACTGAGTTGTCCCTCATACCACCCATGGGCAGTTCATCACAGCCAGACTTCAATTTTGCAGTGTTTGTCTGAACAGTCACCTCTAAGCACCTCTGCTTTGGCCACTTAAATGCCACTGAAGTACAGCTTCTGAGGACACAATGGTTGCTACTCTCTAAGAAAATAAGTCCTGTCAGGGTGCAGAGTCCATTTTCCCTTCACCACTGAACCACCTCTTGAAAAAAAAATTTGTTCTTCATCAGACTCTGTCTCACATACCTCTACAGCCACAGCTAATTTATTTTTCAATTACTGAGCTACAAACAATGAAAAATACAAAATAAGCTTAAAGACAATGACAGTAGCATTCTAGCCTAATCTTCTAGCTATCTATGGGAACCTTGAACATATGAATTAAACTCAAGATTATGGTCCAAGGAAGTCTCCAAAGAGAAAACTAACAGTGTCTAGGCAAAAGGAGTCTTTACAAGATATAAATATCCTTTTCCAGTTTGACCCTCAGTTGCGCCATTCAGAAAACAATGCTCAGGGTGAACAAGTATTTAGAAACAATATTGTGCATTGGTAATTTTCCATAATATGGAACAAGAATTTTTACCAGGATGCCTTCAGGAAGCCACAATGAGTGATGTTAGTCAAGTAGAAGGAATATCTAAAAATCAACCAACACAAGGGAAATATTAAGCTAGTTTAGGCAACAGGAATGTTCCTGAACCCTCACATTTGCAAGAGATACCATTAATTGATCAAGACAACAAGGGGATCCTGTCCAGAATAGCAAAGCAGTTCCAGGTCACAGTCTGACCCTGTGCCCATCAGTTTCCACTTCTGCAAACAAAGGCTTTCAGGGCAAGAGATAAGGCCAAATTCATCCTCAGTTTTATTTTTTTTAGGCAAAGCAGTTAAAGCAGGATTGGCCCCAGATGTCCATTCTTCCATGGGAAATGATATACAATTTTGAGTCAGGCATCCCAACAAAGCAGTAGTTAAATGAATAGCTGCCTTTGTCCCTGCTACCGTGCTCCTTGTCATACACTCTTCCTGAAAAAGTTATTCAGTAGCTTTCTGACAAGGGGCTCTGAAAAGAAATGTGTGATGTAAAGGAAATGAACAGGGTGCTGTTCTTGTCAGAAAAGGATCAAATCCCACGTCAGTCAGAGCACAGCAAACTATCTTCCACTCTGTCAGATACAATTTGACTGTTTCCTTCCAGCCAACTGTCCTCAAAAAATAAACATCACTACATAAAAAGTGCAGTACTGAGCCAGGTACAGCTTATTCCCAAGCCACTTGTCCCAGATTCACTGGACTAGATCATTGGATTCTGGATAATATGGTAGAAAAGAACACACAGAAGATAGTTGCATTCACACTGCCTACTGGAAACAAACAATTATATAGGCCAAGTTTATATCCCAATAGTTCATTCTTTTTATTCGCTGACACAATGAATAAGACACTATTTTCTCCAAATTGCCTTCTAAATGAATTTATTTTGCAAATTACTATTCTCCAGCTGTCTATACATGGCTAATTATACATGTTTCAGAAATCCACATACATCGAATAGTCCTTTAGATTATGTGGCAGTGGTTTTCTGCAGACTTCCTTCTTGATTGAAAGAAACAAGAGGAAGTGATGAGCGCTACTGAAAACTCTCATCAAGAGGTAACCAGAGATGACAAAAACACTAAAATACATTTGGGGCTGCTAAACCTTCTGCTGTTAAGACAAGAGTGAACATGCCTGATTCACAAGTCATTCCCTGGACAAGTAAGTGGAATTTATATTTCAGTTCCTTGTTACCCTTATGACACACAGCAAGTGCACACAGATATAGTCCTGGTTGTGCAGTATGACATTTTTTCCCTGTTTATTTAATAGTTTCTGTGCAGTGAGCAAGGCAAGGAGCCTTGCACATTCTGACCTCTCTGTGCCATGCAGCATCCCTTCAGAGGACAGCTGAAGCTAGTGCAAATTCTCAAGTCCAGAGAAGTACCTGCAATTCCAGCCTGCGGTCTTGCGAACAGAGTTCTTGCATGTATACAAATACAGCTAAAGCTTGATGCATTCTTAACTTTCCCCCAAAGCTAAGAATGCTTCTTAACTTTGGAAGAAAATGCAAGGGGAAGGAACATAATTTAATTTTGTAATACTCACTCCAGCATCCTACACTGCTTTTGTTTTGTTCTTATTTTTACCCATGACACCATAACTCCAATTCTACAGAAATATCTAGAAATCATGGCCGATACTGCACATTGTCAAAATAATAACCCAGATGATAGACCACCGAGCTGCTTCTGTGTGTTAGGTGAAGCAGGAAGTTCAGTTCTCAGAACACCCATACACTCACAAAAATGCAAAGCTCCAGCACCACTCTATTGGCAATCAGAAGGCACTCCACCCACTGGCATCCATTCGATATGGTCCTCCCACAAGTCATGTGGTTTGGCCAAAGATAGTCACTTCAGGTTATGAAATCAACATTAAAAAGTGTCCCCTTCAGGAGAAAACCTGAACAGATCTGGAAGTTTGTGATAAGGATAATGTTATTTATTTATTTGTCTTGATTCAGAACACAGACAATTAACACACTAAATGTGTCTCAACCAACACACATCTTTCTTATGAACAAAGTCATCAGAATGAGGTTTTTGCCTATTTTACATGCAAATGTACATAACTAACTAGACAAATGGAGTCTAATAGTTACTCTTGTTAGAAGACCAGTACGCATACATTGTCTGGGTGACTGACAGATCATGGAGAATCATGGAGATCATGGAGCACTTTGAGCTCTCCAAAAAAGAGCTTTTTTCAGTCCATTTCAGATGGTCATGTTCTTGCTTTTGTGAGCAAGGGGCAATTCTGTTACTTTCTGTTCTATTAAACATATATAATTCACTATTCAGAATATACATACAAACACAGTGCCAGGGTTTGAAGAGTATTCTGCTTAATGACAGTAAGGTCATTAAATTCACAGACCTATTTCATGGGTCACTATTACAATTCAAATAGGAATAAAAATCTTCATGCCACATAAACATACCTATCTTTATTACTCAGGTAAATATTAGCTATTGGAATGCTGAACGGTTTCTTGCTGGGATCTCAGCTGTGCTCAGGAAACTGGAACTTTGTCCAATCTTCATAAATAAATGGGCATGAACTGGAGGAGACACCTGTCTCCTTCCACCTGCCTTTTTAGCTGGAGAAGCTCACAAAGCCTGCAGTCAAACCCTATGGTCCAAATTATCACCAACACCATCAATAAGATTCTAAAAGTTTACTCAGTGACCAACCTAACTGCCCTCATTTGCTTTGTGATTCTCAAATTGCTTCTTCAATGACTCAATATTTCTTCCATTATTCACATGTGGTAGTGGTACTATGGGTACTAAATGGGAATAAACTGCTATTTGTTTCAACTGTACTCTGATATAGCAAGATACTTTCTCAAATGTAGTTAAAGACATGTTCTTTTCCCAAATACTGAATATGCTCAACTCCCTGTCTGTTGGCAAAGATAGGTATCTGAGTAGGTCAGCTATTATACTTTTTCTTGTTACATTTAAAAAAAAAAAAAAAAAGAAAACCATGAAAAAAAAAGAAAAAAATCACAACATATTAAATGCTAAAGCAGAGTGCAAGGAGTAAGTTCAAAAGTGAAATGTTCCCAGTAGGTATCTGTAACAGCAGGTTTCACTTAAAGTGGATATCACTTTACTGGTTTTAACAAACTTCAAAGTAAATGTCCTAATGCTACTCATTTTGTGTGTCTGTTTTACATCAGTCACAATTCTGTCTCATGGTTTCACTTCTGCCTCATACTTATAATGAATTTTTGTAACTGGAAAGCACACTTAGTGTATGGATTAAATTAAGAATGGTTTTACAAAGCAGCATGATAGCAATCATCTATGTTATTAACTCACTTTTTTACATATCTGCTGATATGTTGTTAGAGCATGTTAAAATATGGTACGGTAATCTATTCCAAATACACCAGTAAGATAAATATATTTAATTGAAAAAGAATCAGAAATCAGTTTTGTGAGACTCAGTTTCAAGTCACTGAAATATAGGAAAGTTTCTCTACTAAAATGATTAATTTTTAATTTGTCATGCCTCTTTAATTCAATGTAAAATGTCTAATTTTAATAAAACTGAGTCAGTGCTGATGGTGAAATCTTATACACAGAGAGTCCTAGGAGTGCAGCCTGAGAGCGATACCTTGAATACTGAAAAAGTATTCTCCAACATGGGAATTTTACACTATTGTCTGCATGTGGAACATCCTGGATGGTTTCATAGCCCTTGGTCTTTCTCAGTTTGAGGATGAAGATGATGTGCAATATCAGCATCTGGAAGGCAGTTTAGGGGAGTTGAGCACACACCTGCCAGTCATCTCGCACAGGAGCATGCACCAAAGTTTCTTAGCTCCTTCAGAAAAAATAAATCCCCAAAGAAATGTGGTGGCTCTATTTTCTATACAGATAAGTAAAACAACAAATGAAGAAGGACCTGGAAGTAGTGGGGCTGCCCAGATTCTCAGTTATAACTCATAATTATGCCTCAGTCTTCATCCCCTCAGTCCTTTTCCAAAACTAACACCTTTGTCTTCCCCCTGTGACCTTACAGTTTTGGGATAGGGAATACCCAGCACAAAAAGTGCAAGCTGGATAAAAGTAGCTGTCATTAGAGATGAGAGAGTTCACACATCTGGCCTACAAGGCGCTTTGAGCTCAGACATAGCCTTGAAGAAGAGATAACAAAACAGTGAGCAAAGGAGAGAAGGAACACCATGCACTCTGCTAAAGAGACACTCCTGCTAAGGGATGGAATCATCTTATCTTTTCAGTCACAATCTTTCATATGCCAGTGTCCTTCAGTACACACATACCCAGGGGCAGAAGAGAGCAGTAGAGGTACATTTTGCTCTTTGTACCTTTTATTCAGTCTGGATAGGATATTCACTGCTGTCATCCGGAAGTTTCCTTTTTTTCGTCCTGAAACACAGCTTTTCAAGGCTAAGGAATGTGGCACTTCACCCAGTTGTTTGCTTGAGAGCTTTTTTCCCAACTATTTTCTAAAATGTAGACTCATTAACAGATGGTGTAATTAAATCTACTATAAAGCCTTTAATTTTGCTATAAATACTTGATTCTGCCTGGGCCAGCTACCCTGTTTCTGACTTCTCTAGGATGAGCCCACAGTATACGCACATTTGCCAGTCACCAAAGATCAGGAGTAGTCATTTGTAGAAGGGAAGGTAAAAATCATCTTATGGATCCCAGGAGCAAATAGTCTTATCAGATGCATTTCTAAGGCAAAGTTAAATTGTTCCTTAAGGCTGTAATAAAACCCAGCCATTGAGCTCATTTTAGGAACATTTCATTGATCCAACAGTATGAAAAAGAAAGGCTGAACTCGATTAGAAAGAAAAATTTTAGGAGGTGCCCCATGTATTTGAGCTGCAAGACTGAAACCTGTTGTATTCCACTCTTCCCTTCCCCCTCAGCACATGGGTCTTGTCCCTGGAAGCAGACAGAGGTCTCGGAAATGCTAAGAAGAGTCTCCTGCCCAACTGCAAAGACCATGCCACAGTGCCATACGTATATTCACCTGCCTTTATCATAGCAGTTATACCTCTAAGGACTTATGTGGCGATACCTAACAATAGCAGACTGCACTAAGGCTGCAGTGTTTAATGCCTTCTCTGCCAAGGCTAAAACTTGACCACAGGTCAGTCATCCTCCCTCCTTCATGTGCAAATGGCAGGGAGGGGAAAGACCTCTTTTAAAAGTTCCTAAGTGCTGCAAAGTGTCCTCTGCAGTAGGGGTGAAACAGGGACCTTACCTTTGCCTTCAAAACACTAACAAAATCTCCTAGGTAGCTATCACTGCTGTTTGTTTCCATCCAAGACTCTTTAACTGAAGTTGTTGCTTAAGGACTGGCTGATGGTGCAAGAGGCACATAGCCATAGTGTGAACATGTAGAATGTGCAATAGCAGAAATTGTAAGTATTTTTCTGTGCCCTCTTCCAGGTCTGCTCAAGTACAGTGTTTATAACTGCCAGACATCAGCAGTTAGACACATCCAGAAGTCATAGTTAGCCCCATCCAGGAAGAATTATGATTTATTGTAATTTTGAGATTATACAACAGTTATTTAGTCATTTTAGAGTACAAACAATTACTTTAATAAGCTTACAGATAAATTATTAGTGTGGTGGTGAACTCCTTTGAAATACTAATTTAATTACTCGCTCTAAAAATCTACAACATCTAGCACACATAAAAGGAAAGGAGGCATCTCATGTACCAACTCGTCCAACAGCTAAAAAGACATATGGAGACATGAAAAGAAGATGCTGAAATATGTATAACCACAGAGTTCCACAATAATGGGAGTCAAAAAGATAAGATATCAAGAATCTTCACAGTCCTTAAACATTGCTAGAGGGCACAAAACAAAAAAAAAAAAAAAGAAAAGGAAGAAAAACACAACCAGAATTGTTTTCAGCTGTCTGTATCAGTACTTTGACTCTTATTTAGACTGCAAGTTTTTCAGGGCCAGAGTCCTCTGACTTAGATGCATGCTGTTCAACATGCCATGTCTCTAACTGATAACTAATGATGCTCCTAGATAAGTCACTGCAATATTTGTATCTATCTATATAAATAAAAGCACTAAATAAAGAGAAATCACTTGCAGTTTTTATACCCTTTGTCTTATAGCACATTTACACCACCAGCAACATGCCTTCAATGGACATATTCCAAGTAGATTTAAGCCACCTAGATGAAATGCCCCAAGATATTTAACTGCAGCAGTACAGAGTTCACCATGACGCTCAGTTCTACATCCTGCTGAAATACAGCATTCGCAGAAGCCAGCATAGTGATATCCACTCCATGGGTCAGGCCAACAATTACAGACCCCCTTTCTCAGGTATGGTTTGTTTCTGCAGCTCTTCTTGGGAATTACTTTTTTCTGTCCCACAGTGAGCTGCAGAGCCACATAAACAGATGGGGACACGATGATGCCCTAATACAGACAGAAAACTTGCATGACCAACATAAGGTGTAGGTTCAATTCAAACAGTAAAGATGGTGGTTTCAAAAGCAGAGATTCATCTTCTTCTACAGTTCCTTTTGAGAAAATAATTTCTACTGCTACACAAGTGGGAACACTTTTTTCTCCCTGCACATAAAAGAATGATTTCCAGTCTCTTTTATAATCCAACACCAGTACTAAACCTACTTATTTTACACACTGGTTTAGGCAGAAATCAATTATCAACAGCACTTGAATCCATTCTAAAAGAAGTTTGAGATGTGCAACACTCCAAAATACGTGTGAGTTCCTCAGATGCACCATAGCCAGAGTGACGGACAAAATTGTGTAGACAATCCTGTGTTACATAAACCACAATTTATCCAAATGACTCCCTGAAAGGTTATGTCCCTGTACAATGGACGTTGTCCCATGTACTATATAACGTCATTTCTTGGCTCAGGCACTATTTTGGTGTAATTCATGACATATACACTATATTAGTAACAATTAACACGTACTGAGTGCATAAATGCTTAACAAAGAAAAATACTGCTTTGTGCCCAAAATGAGAGAGCCACACACTGCGAAAGCAGATGTGTTCCCCTGAAAGACAATGCATGTTACAGTAAATATCAATTTCCATTAAGTACAAATGCTATCACTTGTTAGCCAGATTCTTATGCACACATGTGCAATTTTGTATTTTCTTTTAAGTATAGCAAATGCTATCATCATTCATCTCTAGGTCTTGAATAAAGACTACCAATGATTTGGAGCACAATATTCTGCCTATCAGTATACATGATAACTCTAGAATCTAGTTCCTATTTTGATCCGTGCACCAATGAACAGTAAGTCTTACACTGACCACTAGAGCAAGTGCTCTAGCTGTAACTGGACTCCAACAAAAACCCAAATTCAGCATATTAGGGACTATATTGGGTATTCCAGTTGTTTCCTTAATCAACCACCAACTGGAACCCATTCAAACCAATTCATGACTCAGTTGCCATCAGATACTAGGGAAAGCAACAAACTCCCAGGGTCTTGGTCGAGCAAGGTAATTGCCCAGAACCCAATAACTTTATTGCCAGAGATATTGTTGCCAGTTCTCTCAGGGGCCCCATAAACTTAAATGACTCTTCAGATAAGGATGGGCAGACTTCCACATGATGCTAACCTCAGAGAGGAGCATCTTAGGAGCATGAGTCAATCACAGTTCGCTCTCTCTTTCCATCTATAGGCAAGCCATAAGGTACAGTTAGTCAATAGCAACAAAGTTAGTACTTTTTGCCCCAAACACCCATAAAATTATGGCAAAAACAAAGACATCCAAAGATAGATGTAGCATTTTTTTAATTACAATTTGATATTTGAAGTTTATGCTGGTGAAATGGGGAATTTATGCAATTAATTTCGATGTAGAGCCTCCATCTGCTGCAGACACAAGTGCTCCATTTAGCAGTACCTTGTTAGATTAGGTGCTGACAATATTACTTCAAAGAAATTCTTGACAAATGTTTTGTCAACATTTCTAAAGCAATATTTGAAATGAACCTTCTGTAGAAATGATATATGAACAAACAAACAAAACTGGTAGGATGAGAAACTAATCTCAACACTTAAAAAATAAATAAGGCAAGGAATTCTGGATTTGTTCAAAGAACTAAACATTGGAAAAAATATACTTTTCAGGTGAATTTTATGAGGAATTTTTACAAATTTGCAGTTTTCAAAAGCCTGCAAACATTGGCTTACAAGACAGTAAAAGAGGAAGACTGGATTCATTGGTGGAAGCTGAACATTTGATACACATTTTAGTTTTTTTTTTAAACTCAAGTAGCATAGGTCACTGACTGTGTAGTAGTTCCTTTCAAGGTAATTTGCTGTGATGCTAAAAATGGTCCCAGAATATCAGACAAGATTTTATTTTATGATAAAACTAAAAAGTGTATAAATTATGGTTGGCAAAATAACCAAGGATAACACTAATTTATGTAAATATGTACTGTACAACACAAAGAAATATGCATTTTTGAGGAGCATATAATAAGATTAAAAATCCTGCTGATTAAAGCAAATAGCCTTTTTAATGCATTTTGGGTTAGACGGAGAACATCTCCAACATGAAATAGAATTCTGCTAAATTCAAAATATAAATAAAAGAAAATTAAAGAATTAATTAGAAACAACAAGCTGTATTTCTGATCACAGCCAAGAATACAAATCAGATAAGATAAAAAAGAATTTTGTATCAAGTATTGTCTATCACCCACCTCATCTGCCTGTGTGATCACAACTTCTAGGATGTTGCTGCTGCTGTCATCTTTTCATCTTCACGCTGAGCTTCTTCTGTTCCTCCATGAACTGATAGATCGAAGAACCACAGCCTAGCACTTCACCAACACACTCCTCATCTTCTGGAAAGTCAGTGCTGACTGAAGTCTCAACATCTTCTACAAAGGCTGACAGGGACTCTTTGTTATCACTGCGCATGCTGTCAGAGGTTACCTGAGCCTTGTCAAAGGTCTGCTGTCTCAGGATGACAAACTTTGTTCCCTGTTGAACAAAGACAACACAAGACATAAAGGGCCTTTCAATAGGACACTGACTTCTTTAGCTTTGCTGTGAACTATATTTGATACATAAGGGATCATAAGTGTGTATGATGCTGGAGACTATAACATTTCAAAGCTTGTACACGATCTTTCTCAGGGAAAGTGTTCTGCAAAACAAAATTATTACAGCAACATTCATTTATTTCCACAGAGAAATCCTTCACACAGGGAACCAAAGAACCCTGCACACTTTCTGTATCAAATAAACAAGCAAGTCTCAGCAAGAAGAATAATTTTGTCCATGCACTCACTACTACCACAAGACTCAGACTACGCTCCCAAGTCTAGGAATTCTGAGGTTTTCTTCCCCTCTCCAAAACACCCGGTGCAGGCTGTTGCTCACAGCAGCAAGCTGAGCTACACAGCTCTGTAATCCATCAGGAAAATGAGTTTGGCTGTCAAGGAGGGCTGTCAGAGTGGTATTGGCACTACAGTTAAACTCATTATATTAGCATGGTGTTTATATACAAAGTACAACACACTATGCATCCAAGTAATTCAAGCTCAGGGCAGTGTTATTAAACTCCTTCCTTTCCCACATATTTGATGTTCCATCTCCCGTTAAATTCCAAGGTTCAGTACTGGGAGGATTCTCATCTCTTCAGCCTGCAAATATTTATGGCTGGATGTGTGAGAACATACAAACTTCGGGGGTTTTTAATGCAAATCCACAGATGTGCACTATGGAACCTTGTTACGCAGCACTTGGTTATAAAGAGATATTATTTCATTACAATTATTACCTAATTGTTTCTACTCCTGGCCTTTGAATAAAATAACTTGACATTAAGTGTGGGGTTTCTTTCTTTTTCAAGAAATTGGCAGCATATGACTTTCCAAATGACACAGGACAATTTAGTACAAAAAGGAAATGTTCTGTGACTAAATGACATAATGTTGATTTCCATGCAAAGATTGGTCTCAAGGATTTACAGAAAAGACAAGAATGACCACATATAAGTCTAGAGTTTCACTTAATAAATCCATGTAGCAGATTTACACTGGTCAGTTATATACCCCAGTAAAGCCACAATGAGCACTGTTCACTCACAAAGACCAAAGCTGACATCTGCATTTGGGAAAAGTTCAGCTCTTTAGGAACAGTAGGATAACCTTGAACACATGTGAAACTCTTGCTAAGACAGCATCAACATAATATAATGAGCAAGTTCCCCTTCCGTAAGAGTAAATTTGCAAGTTATACATGTACACTCCTTTATATGGTCAGAAAACTGCTGTGTCATTTAAAATCTGAACACTGTATGCCACTGGTCTACATATTTCCATGGTACAACTTGCAATTGTGTTGTATCTCAATGTAAATCATAAAATCAGTATAAACCCAGAGCAGGTCCACCCCTTATGTCCTCAGGATGCTGCAGACAACCAAACACTTCTGACACATTCAGAAATGCAATGCACAAATTGCAGGACCAGCTCAACTTCTCAGAAATGGGTCCAGTTCAGTTCTTGCCCTTACATCTTTGCAAATGATCCCATTTGCTGTCAGTTGTGTAATATGGGTGACTTTCCTACTAGTCAAGCGGAAAAGACGGGAATCCTGTGCACCCAGTGTGACATGGCACTGGAGGAGTGAGCATTAAATTAGAGTGAGAGGTTATAAGTCTGACAGAAACCTGATCTGTATTCCCTAATTATGGAGGCTCATTTCCACAAAACTGACACAAACGTTAAGCCAAATTAAATGTTGTCTAATTAACTATCATATACAAGACTTCAAAGTGGGATGTCTACATGTTATTTAGCAAAGTAACTGGAACATGAGGACTCGCGAATGATCAGTCAAGGCAGAGCTGCCAGCACAGCTAACTGATACAAGGGTAAGCCATCTCATTCCCACTCATCCCTTCTTCAAGTGCATGGCTCTGTATGTTTACAGAAAGAGGCACTGTGGTAAACAGTGTCACACAAGGCGGGGGAGCTGGTAGGACACGATTCAATGGCACTGATCTCCCCAGTGAACTGCCAGAAGCTGTTATGAATGGCCTGGCTGATGGGCTGATGACTCATAAAGAGAAAAAAACACCAGTGCTGATAATTCATTAAAAACTACACACTGCCATATGACAACTACAAGGGCCAAGTGACAGCTGTCAAGGTAAATGGAGTTTGGGAATCCTGCTTTCTTAAAGGATTATCTGCATGTGTATTATTTTGGGGGAGAGAACAATTTAGCATGCAGGTTTTAAGATCTGTATTTTGAATGGAGAAGTAGAAAAGTTTTTACTTCATTTCAGATCACTGTTCTTGTGCAGTGCTAAGACCTTCACCTGGCATCAATATGCAGGGGAGTCTGGAGCATGGGTGAAGTTATCTTAACTAGGTGACAAGATGCCAAGGACTCCAGCTGAAGGAGCTATGGGCACAAAAAGGGAGAAAGGTGGAGGTGAACTGCACTACAATGTGTATGGGAGAGAAACAAAGGATGCTCTTAATGTGGGCTGCACTATCTGCAAGAGAGACATCCATCCAGATTAGTCTCAGTACTAATCGATCCTTAGCATAGTCTAGAACTGGGAGGAGCTGAGCAACAGACAAAGGAACATCTCAGTGTGGGTCAGCAGGCCTTGGCACGACTGCTTTCCCACCGGAGGGGGGAGAAGCTCGGCTGCCCCTCTGCACGGATAGCAGGGCTCAGCCAACATGCATCCGATTGATTTGAAGGGGTTTTGTTTGTATCACAGAAGGAAACAGCTGCAGCAGTCCAAGTAAATCAGCCACCATTTCGCATACAAATCATTTCTTATCCTGTCTTAGCTTCCCAAAACCATGATTTTGTTTGTTTAGGAGCAGCCACATTAAAATGCAATAGCTAAAGAGCTGGAAAATTGATTTGTGAAAATTTTAGATGATCTACATACAACCACGGTTTAATGGATAACGCTGACCATACAGAATACAAACACACAGAGCTCCGCTGTCTATGCGCTCCAGGAGCATGGTAGGAAAGGCATGTCACAAAAAAAAAAAGAAAATTGGGGAAGGAAAGTGTGAACAAAGCTGCTATTAACATAATTCTCCCTAATTGTTTTACAGCTGTTGAATTGATAGCTCTACTATCATTACTAGCTGTAGTCTATCTCTCTCTATCTACCCTAAGCTTCCAAGCATTCTAGTTACTCAAAAAAAAAGTTGAGCTAAACATTCAAGCTGAAGTCAAACAAAAAGGAGGATCTTGAAAGTTTAACAGCCACCCACCCCCAACAACAAATACAACCTTGCAAGAACCTATCTTCTCCTGTTATCTCCAGTAACAAATCCATCCAGGCTCATCAAAGTTTGCACTGAGCATTTTCTTGAACTGCAAGTCATAAAATTCCTGGGACCTTATTCATAACAGACTGTAGCCAGAGACAGTCCTTCCATGGCACTGTCTCCAAGACTTTCTGTGTTAGGAGCTCATTGTCTAACTTCACTAACCATCCTGTAGCCTGATGAAAACCAAAAGTGCTACAGGACCCAGATTTAGACCTGAGCTCTCAGCCTTGACCCCTGGCTACTGCTCTGCTGTCAGAACCTTGCCTACAGTTGGCAACACAGGGACAAAGAACAAGTGGTTCAGGTCTGGGCATTTTTATATATGATGCTGCAGGTTTCCATTTCTCAACATGCCATGCTTACCAAAAATAAATAAAAGATTAAAACCACTTCTATTTTTAAATGGATATTCTAAAATCTAATGTTTGACTGCGCAGAGTGGAGCAAAACAGGAATGAGGAGAAGACACCTATCTGGGGAAGTGAAAAAACAATGGAGAAACAGACAGCAAAAAAATGAAAACACGGGTCCAGTTTCTGAGCCAGGCTGCAGTCTGCCTCCACTCTCACAGCCCTGAGACATCCAAGATCAACACAAACACACAAGCTGTTTCCACCTGAGCATCAGCATACGTGACCTCACTTGTCAAACAAAAGAAACATTAAAAAAATAAAAGTATTTTCTCAAGGGAATCAAACACGCCCTGTCTCCCCTTTCACCACAGCCCTGTGCTGAACTTCAGAGCCTTGCCACAAGGACCTCTCCTATCCCCTTCACACTCGCTCCTCCTTCCTACTGCCCTGTGAGACCTGCAGTCCTCTGCCCCCCCCCCCTCCTTGCCTGTCCCACAGCCAGCAGCCCACCCTGGGCACATATACCCTCAGCCTCTTTCCCCCAACATAAGTGGGTCTAAAAATCTTTTCCTGTTGTGTGCTTGTTGATCATGCCAATCACTTAAACTCTGTTATGGCAAGGGATAGCAAACACTCACTCCCTGTTCGCTTCCCCATGCTCAAGATCCCACATCTACATCGCATTGGAATTACTTAGGAGAATGACAATGCACAACTAATAATAGCATAATTCAATATCCAAAGTGCTTCGGAGAGCAAACTGCTGACAACTCAAAATCCCCCTGGAACCATCAAATACCGTTCATGTTATCACTGAAAACACTGCAGCCCAATAAGCCACTCACTGACATTTGGGGTTCTGGGCTGGTCTTTCTTTTCCTCCACAAGACATTTTATCCAGTCAGAGTTTCTGGGCTTTGTAGTTTTCCCCAGAGTCCCCAGATAACCAGCAACCTGGTCAGAACCCAAATCAGATCAATTGGGTTCGGTCAACTCTCCTGTGTGCCTGTAGTGCCTAGGGCTTTCTGGCAATGCTCTGTTCACTGCCACTGTTTCTTGACAAATCAATTGGGTATTTTTTCTGCCTAGCATGTTGCAAACAAGTGTGTCAACCCACTGCTGATCTGCAGGTTATGACTGGGAAGATGAGAATAATTTTTTTTTAATTGAGGTCCCAGAAAGAGTCCTTTCACACTTTGTAGCTAATATCTTCCAAATTATATCCTTTCTATTTGGATTGGAGATTCAATGTAAAATTAGTAATGAGGTATTTGGAAGATCTTGCATAATGACTCAATTGCAGTACAAGAAATCATGAGAGAAGAAAAGCAGGTTTTCTGGTAATTCAAAAATAAAAAGGAAGGGGATAAGCAAAACCTTTAGACATATGTAGCTGGGAGTTTCTTTTTACCAATGAGCATAAAGAGGGGAAGCTGAACAATTCCCACACACTTGACTATTGACTTGACTTGACCAGCAGTCCCTGTGCTAATACCTGGTAACTTTTTCCTTCTATGGATGCTGCAAACACAGCAGTATCAGGTTATCATATTTTTTCAAAACAAAACTTTTTTTTTTAATTATTTTAGGGAAACATGCCTCAATTAGTACTTTCAACTTAAAGATCTATAAACATAGATATACAGATTTCAGTTCTCTTGGCTTGAACTCAGAATTTCTGTAGAGTATAACCTGCTAATCCATGCATTTTTCATTCTTGTACAAATGATGTGCCTCTCCTTTTCCACCTCAAAAAAATATTTAATAGCCATCTCAGCCATGCAGAGGAGTTTGTAAAATTTCTATTACAAATTTATTTCAACCTGCAATTACCAAATTACTTAATTATCCTAATTATATACAAAGCTTTATTGTAAATTAAGATTAAACTGTGTTGCTGAAATAAATGCTAATATATTTAATTGTGGGATGAATTATGTTGGCTTCATTGCTATTCCTCAAGAGCAAGTCTTCCAAATAAGCATGACTGAACAACATCTTTGCGTAGAGTTACCCAAGCTCATTCAAGCAATTCAGTGTTTCAAGCAGAGGGCACATTTTCACTGCATATCTCTACTTCTAGTGAGTAGCTGTCAATTTCCATGCAAAGCTAAAGATTTGCTTTTACTTCCAAAGTTCAAAATTAATCTGATAATGATTGAGACCTGTTCTCTTCCAACACATTACTGATAGACATGAGAAGATCCTGCTAGAAGTGTGGATTGAAGGAGATGAAGTGGAAAAGGACAGGTCTGTCACACTTGGTGCTGCTAAAGATGAGAAGTTACAGCCCTAACAAACCAAAAGAAAAGAGACAGTTATCAAACATGCTCCTACGTACACTCAGTCTTGTCCAAATCTGCAGTGGGTTGCCTGCTCCAATACTTATCTTTCTTGAAACAAAACTGAACTCTAACTGAATAGAGGATATTACAATGTACCTCGGAAGAGGTAACTATCAAAATGCTTGTCTCTCATAACCCACCTCAACATTTGAGACCCCATCTCTGCCACTGCAGTAGCACTCTGTGTTAGTGAGTGTCAGATCTCTGCTGTTAGCTTGTTTGGGATATGTTAAAGGTAGGTACGGTAAATTTGATTTGCAACCCGTCTCATCTCATTTGCGTGATAAAGCCACTGCAATAAAATACTTCTGACATATTACATGGCCTATGACACGATGCCAATGGAAAATGACATGCCCCACCATGCTGAATATGATAACATTTATCTGTATAACTAATATCTCCTAACAATTCTAAATTTAGCCAGAAAACACAGGAAACTAAAACATGGATAAAAAAAAAACACCTCTTTTCTCAGCGTCTTTCTCAGCTCCCTTCAAAATCAGCCCAGGGCTCAGCAGGTGAAATCAAAAGACTTTCAAAAGGCATCGCTAAGTTTTTATAAATATCTTTTCAAAGTAAACATACACACAGAGTTCATCATAAAAATAGAAATATTTCTATAGTTATTTTTAGTATTCTTCAGGAATTTCTTTTCTACAAGTCCCAGAATAGCGCAGATCTAATTTAGGTCCATGATAAAAATGAAATTCTCAGCCACAGTCTTTACCTCAGCTCTGGGGAGTCAAGGCCCAGGCATCAGAAATTGTGTATGAATCAACATTAAGACTTCACGGACACACAGCATTTTCCTCTAAAAGACCTGAGAATACTTTATAAGCACTAATGAATTAAGTGTCCAGCACTTCTGTGAGATAAGGAAGCACCATCCTTCTTTTACAAACTGTGGGCAGAAAGAGGTTAAGTGATTTGTACAGGGTCACAAAATAAATCTGTGTAAGGCAGAGCAAAACTCATGTATTCTGTCTCCAAGCCACAAGCTTCAGTGCGAGACCATTCTTCATCTCCACCTCGGTCACGCGAGGGCTGGTGCTAGAGTCAGCAGGTGTTTGAGACACAGAACCTCTCATGCACACAGTCCCCATCTCCTAATTACTCAGATTTTAGAAAGATTCACGTTTTTACATATTTCCTTCCATGACAAAGTTTTACTTGCCTTAGAATTTGCAGAAAGGTCAAAGTAATTATGTGTAAATGTGTCATACGTGGTATAACACCCTAGAGAAATCAGTCAGGATTCTCAAAAGCCAAACTGATGAGGACACTAGGAAACTGGAGAAAGCTCCATCAGAACCATTATAACCCACTGGTTATCCGCAGACATTCCCCTTGGAGACGCGGGGTGTTTGCAGGAAAGTTAGTGGATCCGAGAAAGCAGCAAACCCCAGTTCTGAAAAAATATTTAGTTTTTTTTGCCAGCTCCAGTAATAAGATTAATTTAAAGAAAATCTTAAATTGAATACCCAGGGCAAGAAACCAACTTCCTGGTACTCCAATGTATTAAGCAACGTAATCTCCCAGAGGAAGTGGTAGAGCCCAGATTGCTCAGAGCACTTCAAACCAGACAGGACCAAACAATTAGTTCCCTTGTCCTGAGACAGACAATTTCTCACCTGCAAATGGGCATTTTTCCAGCAGACAATCTCAGCCTTTAACAAGATAGGATTTTTTCCCCCTTTGTGCACTTACAAACATGACGAGGCAGGCACAGACAGTGGAAGGGAGGTTGGATTGCCAACAAGAATCCTATTAGCTTTTCCAGCACACCCACTCCAGCACTTGCCATGAGCTAGGTTGACATACTGGGAGGTGGGACACACTTGTCAATAAATTGGTTAGGAAATCAATGCAAGACCACACAACCTTGAATGAAAAACCTCATCCAGTAAGTGCCTCCGGGAGTGTGTGCATGCAGTCAAGTGAGATTCTTTTAAATAATTTTAGTTTACTATTTTGCTATAGTTGGTTGAAAACATTTTCATTCACCCTGTTTCATTAAACCATCTGCTACCGAGGAAAGGCCAGTTTAGACCTTTCAGTTTGAAAGCACGAAAGAAATGCACTTGTGATATGCTACAGCAAGCAAACCAGAAGAAAAAATGACAAAAAATCAGAGGAAAAAAAACCCAACAACGCTGCTTATTCTCACTCCTGGCAAGCCCAATATATTTAAAACACATGCAGAATTCAGAACTACTTACAAAGTGGACTTGAGCTGATGCTGGTGAATATCAAATGATCTATGAATAGTTTTGCAGCATGTAAAAGACATACTGGGAGACTGCTACGATCTGCCAGACAAAACCAGGCACAGTAAACTGATCCCAGGAATCTCAGGGACCCAGCTGCAGCGCTAAACCTCACCAAGCGGTGTGGGTCCTATTACACCCGGCCAAAAGGTTGCGGCTTCAGATGTTCAATCTTGAGCAAGATTTTAGAAACCTGAAAGAATTTCTCAGATGCTTTTTCCAGCAAACATTTTAGCTGGGAAGGAAAAGAAGGGGAAGAACTTCACATGATGCTACTTGGCTGGCTAGGTTTCTTTTTTAAACATCAAAATGGCCCCTGCGTGTTATTTACTGTGACCTTTTCACCATGAAGTTTTGTCACACCAGTTGTGCTCAAGCCACAGAGACTCTTGCACCAAAGCAAATCTTTGCTGGGGAAGCATGCATTGCCTGTGCTTCCACATACATGTTCCTGCAAAGTTAATTCTTGTTTGGGGACTGAAGGAGAGGAAACAGTGCAGTAAGACCACCACAAGACTTACAGGAATGGGAATTTTCTATGGTGTTTTTCTTACACATTCTGCTGGTCATATGCCACAGATTATCTGGTCAATCATGAGTTTACTTGAAAAATATATTGACTGCTAGATGGAAAAAAGTTCAGAAACTAAGAACTGCAGAGCATCCTGTGCTGCTGGTGTCCAAACCAACTGGTTCCCTGCTGTGCTGCCAGAAAACACAACTTTTCTTCTGTCTAAACAGCACTGACTAAGGCCTAATAAAATGTGTGACCAAAACCCACAACTACAAATAGCATTAGCCATTCTGGGAAAGGCAACCATCTGATTTGTCAACATCAACTGTAAAAGGCCCTATGCAAGCAGCCTGTCTAAAACAGGTTGCACGGGCACGCTTCCTGGCATCAGACGTACCCAAGTGCAGCAAATAAATGGACACAGAGCAGGCAGCACTGTTGAGGAAGGTCATCTGATTTCAGAAGAAAAATTGCAGCTGTAAACTGAACTTGTCAAAAGCCAAAATGGGAGACAAACCTCAAATCTTTCTATATCCTTTATTCACAAGCTATCAAGCTATGAAGTGCGAAGGGTGGCTTCATTCTGTGCGTTTCCAGAACTGTTCTGACAGAACAAACTGCAGCATACCGAAGTCGGGGTACCCAGCTGGACAAGTTGTGAACTGCCCAGAGCCGAATATTTAGCTGGGAGATCAGCCCAGTGAATGGTATTATTGTTTCTTCTCCAGCTCCATACAGGCACCCATGGTGTCCCCAGCACAGAGCAAATCCATCTGCTCGTAGGCTGTACCTGAGGCATGGTATTAGACACAAATGCAGCCCAAATGGAGGTATCTCATCCCAGCCTCCCACTTCAGCCTTTTCTCTTTCAGAGCTCAGTACACCTGTGCCCAGCTGCAGGAGAAGCCAGGCTCACCCTGCCACAGAGCTCACCACCAGTTTATAGAACAAACACCTACCTAACAAGCCACGGGTTAAAAAGCCCACACCTCCTTCTTTCCCCTCAACCCTAAACCAAACCAACCTCAGAAAGTGTTTCTGCATGGTTTCAGTAGATAACCCATCAGTAAAAGCCCAGACAAGCTCTCCTTTCAGTCCGCTGAGACGTCATCCATTTCATTTTATTAATTCAGGTTGTTAAATGATTGCAGTTTCCCCAAAATTCAGCAACAACTGCATAATCTCTTTCAAGCATACTAAATTCATTTGCTATAATGTGTCTGATGGGTCAACCCCTACTAAATCATGCTCTTCGTAAAGTGATACAATCATCACATAAATTTAAGCCTTTTAGTGCAGGCCTTTCATCAACTCATAATGCTGTCCATGCAGCAAAACCTAGACACTCTGGAAAGCCTAATTGTAAGTTCAGGCTATGAAATGCTCATTTTTCTCATAAAACCTCTTTTTATCACCATTTCTTGTTGCCCTATGTTGTATATTGATTTTATATATTATGCAGCAAGAGAGATAATTGTGTGCAAAGAGTTGTATGCCATTTAAGAAAAAGGAAAGTAAATAAGTCTGTTTGGCAAAAACAATGAGAAGGGATGAGTAAGTAGATGTCACTCTTCCTACAAAAATAGACAGCAGTTGCAGCCTCTGCTGTAATTAAACTGCAAGAATTATGAAAGTAATAGTTGAACAAACTACAAACAAAGGTACATCAAACACAGAGACCTCATGGGGACCCTGTGCGTTTGGCTAAACAACAATGTAGGGTTCATCCGTCCTCTGCAGTAAAGCGAAAGGTGGGTGTCCCCTTTGTCAGTATATCATGAAAACTGGACCAGGTGGCTAATCCTCCTCAGGGAACTTGAACCTTGGCAAAGCATCTACCAGAGGCTGAACAGATGCTTAGGCACTCATTAACCAATTCATTTCACCGTCACGCACATGATGGGAGTGTAACATTAAGAGCCTCATAACCCTGCTGCCACCCCCGCCAACCGAGATCCCAGACCCAGACCCTGACCCTCTCTTCTTCAACAGGGTCCAAGCTGGTAATGAGAGTTTAACTTTTCCAACTGTCTGGAAGCATGTAGATCAGCAACACAACACAGCAGGAACCCAATTTCAGAGTTTTATGACCAGTTGGATGCAAGTTTTGGAATATATTTTTGTGGTCCAGCTTCCCTATTTATAGGGCAGCAGGGGAGCCCACTCTCCATGGGTCTGACCCTGCAGGCAGAGGAAGGGGAGATGCCCTCCCCATCACACTGTTCACTCCTGAATCCCATTGAAAGTGGGATACCTGACAGCAGCTGCAGAATCAGGCCTTAAAGATGGCAGATACACTGAGGGTGACTGGAAACTTCACATCACCCTTCAATCACAAAAGGGTAATTACTCTAGTACCACCAGCAATTACCCGAGGATGGGATTATTAAAACAGACAAAAATACAAGGAAAATACACATCAAAAGCCCTAGGAGATATTCAGAGGGAATCTAAAATATGGTGGGGATGTGTGTATAAAATATAATTTCAACAATATAACAGAGGATACGGCAGCAAGTCACGAAGAGCAAAGATTTTTTTCATTGTGTAGTTTTAGGAGTTTAAGTCATTAAGAGAATAAGGGGCACTATCTAAAAGGGACAGAGGAAAGAAATTAACTCTACATCAATGAGAAGCTGAAAGCAGAAAAATAGAAACCCTCTCTCATCAAGCTGTTTCCCTTTCATGCCAGATGATAATTGAAAGAGACTCAGCACCAGCAGAAACCACAATTTAAGGAGAAACAGCAAGGAAGAGACTCCTGTACACAACCACACTTAGCTTTGAGCTTGTTCTTATAACACACCATCAAAAGAGAAGTGCTGCATTACCTAAAAAGCTGAAGGGGACTGCATCACTGGACACCATTCTGTGCAGTACCTCTGTAAAACCAGCGTGCCATTGGAGAGTAGTTCAGCCAGGGCTGCAGGAAAACTTCCAGCAGTTCCCAGTTATTTTGCAGTTTAACTCCCATTTTTCACACCAGGTTCACACTTGTTTAAACAACAGAAGCATCCATGGGTACAATGCTGTGATGTTTGGTTTGGTCAGTTAGGAACCTCTGGAAACCTTAGCTATGACTGATACCACGCCTTCACCTCTGGGATGCATGTCTGCTTTAAAAAGGAGAAGCAGTGTTAGTCCGAGTTCATACTGAGAAACCTGCTTTGAATATTTTTATTTATTTTTATTTTCTGAAAAAAATCTTAGTTGATGGAATACAACGAATCGTGCTAAAACTAAATCCCACCTTAGCCAGCAGAGGCTGTTAGACCTGACAAGGCTGGATTGGCAGCAAGTCTCAGAGAAAGTTTTTGTTTCAGATCCAGCTGCCAAACTTCTTTCCACAGAAGCTTGCTGCACACTTGCATACCCACCAGGCAGCAGCCAAGGTTATGGAGAGCTTTAGAAGTAACTTTGAATGTCCTTTGGCTAGGACTAGCCTTTTCTAAAGTATTTTTTAGTCTACCTTTTAAGGTAAAAGTTGTTGATGGAGTAGCTTGTGACATGCTTCTGAAGAGATGATGCTGGTGGATTTTAGAGCAGAAAAGGGCATTTTATCCTAGACTTAAGATGAGAAACCAGCAAGGGTCAGAGACTGCCTTTGTGTGTTTTACAGCCCTGGGCACAGTGGGTACAGAGACTGGAAGAAGAGATGACAAAAAACAAAAATAAAGCATAAGAGAAAAATGTCTTTACAGCTGCCAATCTTCAGGCAACTAAAGCACACAGTCCCCTTCCTTACCCCATCTTCAGAGAGACCAACTGCTGCAGGACTTACAGGAACTAATCCTGGCAATAACACTCGAGATCCAAGCCTCAAAAACCTTAGGAGAGAACAGCTTTGTAGAAACAGACTTAAGAAAATAAATAACTTGTCCCAGACCAGAATAGAGACTTCTTAGATCCCAGATCAGTGACATGATAGTTAGCAGTGGTGCTACTATCATGTCAGTGCAGCTGCTTGCTCATCCACATGAGAGGCCCAGCAAAGCTTTCAGATGCCAGGACAAAAGCCCAGTCCAGGTGCAGCTCATCCCACTGCAAGACCCTGGCTGTATTCCCATGCAGTCTAGTCGCATCAAAGGAAAAGGGATGGTGGGAAATGCCACAATTTATGAAAGTAAGAGCTAGTGAGGATTATTTACACCCAGCAGTTACTCACAATTACATCAAACTCTTGGGTACCCTAGTTCTGTGCATCAAGGGGTTTCTAATCTTGGGTCTCTGGTAAGCACAGCTGAAGCAGGCTGGGTACTGGGATGCAAGCTGGGGAACTTCAGAGACCCTCCAACAAGACTTCAGTGTGCATGAGGGGTGCTCCCTCCTACATTCTGAGCTCAAATTCATAACTCTGTTAGAGAACAGCTGATTTTCTCAGAATCACTACCTGCTCAGGAAACACACAAAGTGAAGCTCCTGATGCCTTGGGACCATTGCTATGCCCTGGCAGGCCATCAGCAAGAGACAGGTGTTCATTTGTAACCCTGACCTTCTTCATAATCATTTAGCACTTACCTGAATGACTCCCACAGGTCATTGATTCTGATTCTGCAGCTGGATACCCCCAGGTCACCACCACTCCTCATTACACATATCCATTGATCGCTGCTCATCACTTCACTGAAGATCAGCAACTTCAGCTAAAACCAGATACCAGTGGGAGCCTTCATCACACAAGTCAAACCTACTTCTGAAAGACAGGCTGAAGAAAGAGCACTCCATGTTTAAAATCAAGGGAAGTCCTTTCCTTGCAAGCCTCCTTCACGGCTCAGCCCAAGTGCCATTTGTCCTCTAACTACTATTTGAAACATCTCAGGACAAAAACCCGAAACCCGTTTACATCTCAGAACCAGATATTCTTACAGGCTTTGACAATGGTTGCCAAGTTTTGGTGTGAAGCAAAGATTTTATTTTTTTTTTTTTTTGGTTGGTTGGTTTGTTAGAGTTAAAATAAACTTTCTCTGCAGATTGTCCTGCTGCAGAAACAAGTGGTTGCAAAGCATGAGAGCAGCAGCGGGGGCACTTCTGCTTGTGCTGGACATGGCACTGCACAGGCACGGTGCTGGTCCTTACCTACTTCTGTCAAGAAACAAGCTGTCCTGGGCCAGTGCTGGTTCAACAGTATGGCCTTGTTACATATTCAGCTTGAACACAGAATCTACATTGCAAGCAGGAGCCAACTGGAATGAAAACATCTTCAAAACCAAGTATTTCATCTCTCCTGCCTGGCTGTCCTATTTCTAGAAAGGAAATCAATGCTTTAAAAAGGCAAAAGCCTGCCATGCCCAAATGCAGCTTTTTTGTATTCAGAAGATACACAACTAGCTGGCTTTAAGCTCTCCTCCTTCCCCTGCCATCCCAGTTAAAAAAAAAAAAAAAGAGAAATGAAGTCAAATATGCTTTATTACTTATTAGCTGGTAATGTAATGCCTTCTAACAAGCTGAACAGTTGTAGCAGGCAGCTGTGGAAGTTGCTACATGGCCTGTTTAGAACGAAAACAGGAATGAGAGACAGCTCTGAAAGGGAGTTTTTGAGCAGACCTCAGCCATCCTACCATGCCCAAACCAAGGACTTTCATCCAGTTAATTTAGTGAATGAATCCCTTAGGGTCTCCAGCCATCTACCACTACAGCTCATTAGAGCCCAATATCCAACTCTTCATGTTGTATCACTGAAAGCACTTATGCTTAAAACATAATTAAACTTAAAACAAACAAGACCTCTTTCCCTCACCCCCCTGCAGCTCTGGGACCTGCCCCCCAGCTCCAGCCTGTGCTGACAAAGTCATGTGCTTCCGCACCAGTATTTGGGAAAACACCACACGCTTCCCCCACTGCCAGCGTGACATTTGCCTGACCGTTCATCCTGTGAGCAATTAGAAATCTAAATACTGGGTGTAATGCCTGGCTATTGGGATTTCAACTCACAGATCTCTTACAAACGAGTAATGCAGTAAGACTTGCTGTCCGATGAGGTGTCTTATTGAAATATCCCAGGCTGGTTCGCTTGTCACAGCTGTCGTCTCAGCCATTTGCACTAACACTGTATTGCTTTCATTACAAAAATAGAAATTTGTGTCCTAAGTGCTGTTACATTACTAATGCTAAATATTTAATTCCCAAGGGTTCTAATTATGGTTGAGCACTGGCAACACTGATTCTACTTTTTAATAACAACTGTAAAAGCAATTTGAGCATTTTTCAATTAATTAAATACATAGTGTACGAGTAACCTCTTGTCATCTTGCCCTCCAGGACCTGAGCTAATTTGTGTGGAATAAAATGTTTTGAAAATTAACTGATATACTAGTCTGATCATTGTTGTTCTATTAAATTATGGTCTGCCAAATGAGCAGTGTATAATAGTTACATACCATCCCGCTTCCTTATTTATGACAGCGTGGTGGGTTTTGAAACAACTTCTCCAGCACATTTCTAGAGAGCACATTGGGGAGCCCTAATTAGCAGGCAGGAGATGGTCTGTGTACACGACCATCAGCAGACTTACAGTGCAGTGTATTTTCTTCAGCAGGGAAAAACAAAGCCTCTCTCCATTCTTCAGGCTTCATTTTCACTTTCTTTCACAGCTGAAACTAAAAGTGTTAATTAAATGACTTTCTGCAGCATAAACTCCTATGGATTAGTTAGTAGTTTACACTTTAACACAAGGGAATTTACTCACAATATTGAAGCATAGAAGTAGTTTAGAAACCAATTTTTTGTCTTCAACTTGCAGAACCCAATATGAAAAAATGTGCCTGTAAGAAAAGTTTGTTGGAATAAACAGACCCTTAAAATATTGCCTGCTCCCGAAACATCCAGGCGCAAAACTAACTTCTACTGCATCCTAACACAATGCTAAAGTGAAAAAAAAAAAGTGTATTTTCCATTTATACAGTCCTAGAAGTTTAGAACAGCAATACACAACAGCACCTTATGTATTCTGCTATGGGAAACTAACCTCTTCTTTTCCATAAATAAAATAATGCAAAATCAACTGGGAAGAATTAGCAAAAAGCCCCAAAATTTTGAAAATATTTTTTCCATAGCTGATTAATAATGTTCTTTCAGCATATATTTTAATAGCGTATTTTATTTTATAGGGTGAAATAAGTCAAACATGTTGCTTGAAAAGTGCTTAAGGTTTAAATATCCCAAAATTTACAGGTGAAATTTTATGGTTTTAGGCAAATAATTTAAGAGTAAGGGCAATGTATGATAGATAAACAGCCAGCCAGAGTGCACTATTAGGTGCACTATTAAGTGCACTATTAAGTGTCACTTTAACACTGACAAAGCATTTCAGGAAGCAAAAATGTCGTACTAATATACAGTAGTTACACAGACTTCCAGGTGAAAGTTGCCTGTGACTTAATAATTGCTATTTAAAAAGAAGGTTTTGGAAAAGGCATCTCCAGCCACTGTATTTCTGTACCGAGACTTTCTCTCTCAGCAGGGTAATGGAGGTAGCAGCTCAGTAACTGGAAACATTCACAAAAGAAGCAGCAGCACACTTCCACTACCTTGCCTGGCTCATGCACCCCACTCGTCCTGGGACTGCCTCTGAGCACAGCTGCCGCAATCACCACCACCGTAGGGTGAACCTGCTCAACATCCCTGCACTTGGCACCGCGTGGGTCTGAAAGAGGTGGGAGCTGTTTCTGACAGTGTTGGTCAGGTTCTGGGGTCACTCAATAGAAGAATCTGGCCCACTGATATTTCTTAAGACTGCCCCCTTTTCCAGGAAAGTACTTTGTGCCTGTATCCCTGCTGAGCACAGACACTGATAACGCCGTGTGCTAAACTGTGCAGGAGCATAGCGCACTTGGCAGAGTTCTCCATACCTCGGGCCACGTACACAAAACACATGTAAAGTGAAGTTAAAAATGTTCTGATCTTGAATCTTGATTGTTTGTTAACTCTGCCTGAAATGCATAACTTTAAAAAAGGGCTATCAAAGATGCTCTAACGACATGAGTTGTTAACAGGGAAGGCAGATGAACGTGCTCGAACAGACATAAAGTTGTTCCAATAAATTGGAAAAAGAAAGGAAAGGAAAAGAAACAGAAGATCATATCACTAAAAATTACAATATTGGTAATTACATCTGTTCAATAGACTTTTTGAAGATGTTCATTTATAACATGTTTGGCCACTGTGTGTTGCAATCACAAACTTGTTTTTTCATGACTTGCAAGCCATTACACATGTGGAACACTGCACTCATCATGCTAGTTAAAATGAAACCCAGCCTCAGTTTACATTAAGGAAGATTCCTTACTTGCTACACCCAGGCGCTCACACACTAAGAGCTACAATTCAAACTAAATACAAGTGCATTTCAGGTTTTGGTGTTTTTTTTTTTTAATAAAGTAAAATTTAAAAGTAATCAATAAACTGCAGATTTCTTTTTGCACCAACCAAATGAAGATTCACTGTCAGCATTACAATAGTAATCCTTTTTTCCAAATAAATACTAAATAGAATATACAATCGCTGTCAAATTTAAGTGCTCAAGTCTTAAACATCTGTGTGCAGGTGTGTGCGTGCATGCATAATACACATGCATGCACAAAATAAGCAGAACGTGCAATGTATTGTAGTAATAGCTCTCTTCTTAGAGCCAGATTTATGTAACAGCATATATCTTCACTACCATTAAAAGCTCCCCAGTATCTCTAGGTGTCCGACTTGAATAAATCCGGGAAACATTCTGCTCACACACTGAGTTTTAAGAAAAGTGCAGTACGTGTCAACTTCAATAAAAGCAGTGCAGTTATTTAATTACCCCATTCACCCAGCAGCTGCTTTAACGAAGAATTTTTCTGAACATGTAAAAATGTAAAATACCCCCAAAATCAGTCATCTATGTGCAATGACTACTCAACATCTAACAATAATGGATATACTCAAGGACAAAAATGTGAGTCACACCAAGCCCATAATTCTCAGTGAGTGACTGTAAAGCATTTACAGTCAGCGTTAAGCTTTTAAAACTCTAACCCTAATCAATTGTAAACAAAGAAACAAAGACCTCATGGTTATTTTTAAAATCTTTAACACTAGCACAAGACTTCAAATAATTTTTCTGCTTTTTCTGATTCAAACAGCATTCTTCCCACGTAAAATATGTGCAAAAACTTGTGCATGAAAACAGGCTAGTACATGCAAGTTAAAAAATCACACCGCCTATTTAAGCACATGAACTAATTATACCTGGCATTTTGGACTTTGATGGTAATATATTGCTTGCCATAGAGAAGAAAACATCCCTGTTAGCCAAAACCAAAGGTGCACAAGATCCAGAAAGCTAAGTGCAGACAATCTCTCCCTTTCTCCAAATTCTCATGCCCCCAAGCCTTTTAATGATACAGGAGAGCCAACATCATCTCCGCAGGCTGCAAAGAACTTGGAAACTCACAACTTGCACACATTTATTTCAGCCTTGGTGACAGCACAGCAACAAAAAGCCCATTAAAAAGAAAACAGGCAGATTACCGGATGTGATCAACTTGCGATCATTTTTTAGTAACATGCTCATGAATGGGTGCCAGCTAACTCATCTGAGTGGAGAGCAAACCTGATTTATACACAGCAGGATGATGACAGATTATTTTAAACCTAATAATAATTTCTAGCAGCAACGCAACATTACACTTCATAGCAGTACACACTTTGTAGAAGACATTTCCTTTGTAAAAAACTGTTTGTGTGCTGTTTGATTAATTTTAGGAGGAAGAGGGAATGTGAATGAGAGAAACCCAACTGAAGGTGATGAAAGATAACACTGCAGAAACAAGCAGTCAGGTGAAAGAGGATCTTTGAAAAAGGCATGGTGTTAGGAGACAGGAACCTTGCCAATTAGCAGTTAAGCGATTCCCCTCACACCAATTTTTTCTAAAGGTAAATGTAGCTAGCTTTGACTAACTTTTCAGTGGAGGCTGCTAGGCTGTGAAGATATTAGTTACAGTGAGACGCCTGCCTCTCTTCTCAGCCACAAGGATGTCTAAGATGACCCAGTCTGACCCCAGGTGTAGCAAAAGCCACAGAAGCCAGTGAGGAATTCCTCTACCCTACCCAGCCATTTGTTCAAGCCTATACCTCTGCAAAAACATTTAATCTTCCTTCAAAAGACAGAAAAACTACTATTCCCTTTTTAATGATTCACTGCTCTTTATTAAAAGTTTGCGCCTTGGAGTTTGTCATTAACTGATTTTTATCTCTGTATATTGTCAACACATACTGCCTTGAAAATGTTTTGCTATGTCTGGAGTATGAAAATATATCAAATCAGTTGTCGCATTACAGATGTAAAGATTACTTTCAGGAATTCACATTTTATTCAGCCAAGTTTGAACTGAAGTTAAAGGAGTTAGAAAGTAACTGTGTAGTACCACTTAAGAAGGTAAACTGTGTTTTGTCTCACATATTTGTGGAGAACATACACAGAAATCATGTGTTTAAAACAACAAACATATGATCATTCACGGGATCCTGATAGATTCTGCTGAACACAGCAATCACTGAGGAGCCAGGAAGTCTAGTTGAAACCAACCTATTATTTGGAGTCTTTATAAGAAAAAAAAATCTGCTTCCTCTGAAATGGTGTTTTGTTTTCATTTTAACACTAGATAAACAGTATGACAGTCTTAACTATAGTATTTAATCATTTTAAGTGCTTGGACATAAAATTTTATTCATCGGCATAACATATCCATGACTGTTATTTTATATCCATACAGCTGTTATTTTGCAATACTGGCTTAATTATGTATTACCACTTAAGCAGGCAAAAAGATTATTAGGCAATCACAGGCAATTCATTAAATATTTTAACCTTGGTACTACAATAGTCCAGATTAAGATAAAATAATACAAATTATGGACTGCCTCAAAGAGCTGTGGAGGCTTGTTTCATTTAGTTTTCATTTAGTTCATGGCCAGAGGAGCTATCTGACCATCCTTTGGAGGAGGTACCTCACTTCTGAGCTCGGCATGGATATCGATCCCCAGCTGCTGACACAGAGCACAGCTCTCACACATGGAGCTGCATCCACTTCACTATAAAACTGCATAGATTGGATCAGGGGCAACAGGAGGATTTGGAAACTATGTGAATGGAGCTTTGCCTCCTTAATTATGCAAGTATCAAGCACTGCACTGCAAGCATAAGCTAACAAGGCTAAAAAAGAGTTTGACTGGAGAGTCCATTTTCTTGAAAACGCATAGCAGTAACTAGCCAAGTTAACTCAAACCTTGGCAGAAAAGCACTAGGTTTCACACTCTGTCGTATTGTATCTACTTAATTTTTACATATGATTTAAAAATGGTAGTGACTTCTAAGTTTGTGCCCATTCAAAATTCTCTTTGTAAGCCTTAATCCCAAAACCAACATGCCTCTTCTCCTCATGTCACTATTTTTGACCCATAGTTCAGGGAAAGGCAGAAGCAGGCTCCAGTCTGAAGGCACTGCAATATGGCAGTGCTGCTGACGATAAATGAGCATAAATAAAGTTCTCTGCCTGCAAAGGAGCACCTTCCCCTTACACAAGTTCCTCTCCAGAGACAGCACATTATTTTCCTCACCTACATACGCAAATGAGAGGCCAGTTAAAAGATTCTGGATGCAATGCCAACCGACCTGAAGGTTCAGTCCTTTCTTTGGAACAAAGTTATTTTCATCTAGCTGTGCCCCAAGAGGAGTTGCAGTGTTGCTGATCTCAGGTTCCTGACAGATCAGAAAGCCTCTTGTTTTTTGTATGCCCAAGCCATTTGTGGGAAGGCACCTACACTCCACAGCCGTCTCACAAGAAGGATCAGTGTTGAAGGAGCTGTTTAGTGCACTGGTTTTACTCAGTATGGCTTTCAGTACTAGAGATCATCTGTACTGTTCTGCTTTTGGCATGGCAGACATCAAGAGCTCACCACATGCCAGCATCTACTGATGCAATGTTGGACAGAGAAGCAGCAGTGGATGGGGTGGTCTCTCCAGCAGGAGGTGTTGCCCCTCTTCCCTAAAGGCAGCTCAGGACACCATGTGTTGAAAACAATTCTTCTAAGGCAGGTGCTGGTAAAGACAGTCTCTTGTATGAGCAAAGGACAACAGTGTGCTCTCTACGTAATGGAAACTTTTACACCATTCACACACCTTCACCAGATATATGTCCCTGAAATAGGTGTCCTGTCACGTACGTGCACTCACACCATTTCTCTCCACTCTAATTGGCACACACAAGTAGTAAGTCAAAGAGCAAAGGTTTATTTTATATCATCCTCTGCCCCTGAAATATGAATATGATACATAACAGAGCTGCACAGCTTTCTAGCACGTACAATTATTACCACATCTTATCAATGTAACTGCATCTGCTGAAAAGACTACACCAAGACCAGCTCCTCAGGAACGCTTTTGACAACACATCACCCTTCCCAGACAGCCTCGCTGTGCAGTTAGTCTGTGCATTCTCTGCCCTTTCATCAAAAAGACCCAGGGTGCTAGTTAACTAATATTTGATAACACGATTAACTCTGGCTGAACTAAGCTGGGGTGTGCTCAGGGAAACAGTTTAGCTTGCTTCCATAGCAGGGGTAATAACCTCTGGGAGAGAGTGAGCAAGCAAGTGTGCATGAAGCCTCCCCCTTTAACCAGCACAGCTGCTGACATAGGAAGCTGTATCTCTTGCCTTCTACTGAAGTTATTTTCAGCAGTATAAAGCAGACTTGTGAAAAAAACATGAATCTGAAGTTACTCTAAAATGCTACTCCAAGGACACATTAGTTCCACTAGAGTCAAAGTATAAGCCAGATGCAATAGGTCAAGTTCTAGTCAAAGAGATTGCACAGAAAGTAAGAGCTAATAATTCTTAATTTGGCATAACATGACATTCCCAACAGCTTCTGTTTCTCCTTCCAGTTACTGTGTCTTGGCAGTCTACATATTTAAAAAAAAAAATCATTGCACAAAACACATTTTCTGTTGGGAAAAAGCAAGAAAAGAAAAGAAAGCAAAGCACCTTTCTTTGTAATACTGTCATTCTGAAAACTGAAGATGCTTTCACGGAAAGGAAAAACATGCCGATCAAAACACGAACGGGACAAAACTTCATTCATTCCTTATTTGCTTAAGAATTACTAAAAAGAAACATTTTGCAGGAGGCTAAGGCAACAGTAATTTAGACAATAATAAATTGAACATTGTAAGAGTAACTATTCCACTGAATAAAAGAACTCTGGCAAGAAACTTTTCACATGGTATTCAACAGGCATTCAAATAAATGAATGAAGTATGCAAGTTAAATCACTTCAAAAATAAAGACTTTCCAGCGGTTTACCATAATGACAACATTGTATAGAAAGACACAATAGCTCTTTGTAGCCCCAAAATTGTCAGTTTTATTTCACACAGATGACTTCCAAAAGCATTTTGTCATGACAATCAAGTTTTGAGGGAAAAAAGACAACCCGTCATTTGATAAATAGATGAAAATAACTGTCATTAAAACCACTTAAGCACTCCTCCTTCTTGTTACCCTTCTCATCTGTAACTGATAAGAAGATTTCAGGGAAGCTCAGTCATTGATGGCAGGATCTAGAAAAGAAACAATTTTGCATAGTTATCATTCACATTCATAGCTTCTAGTTACTGCATTTCACTAACCTGCACTTAATTGGCTTCCTTCTGCCACTGGCATGAGCCCAATGGACCATGTATTTCATACAAATCACCACTCACTGCTGCAATTACACCTAATACCATAAAAATATTTTAGGTTGCATCCTTATCACATTAATACTGCATACAAAGGTAACTATAACAAGGACCTGTTATCCACCAACTAGAACTGCAAGCACCAGCCAGTGCATTAGCCAGAAAGAATCAGACATCATGCAGTTCATTACTTATGGAACATGGTTGAAATCGAAACCAGTGGATTTCTCTGTAACTTCTAGAAAATACACCACTTGCTCACAGAAAAGTATCACCAAATCCAATGAAGGACCAGATGCAACAACTAAACAGAATTAGCAAAGAGGCAAACTACAACTATGTGTTTTCCCAAGAAACATTATCCCGAGATTTGCTGGGCTATGCAAGCAGCTTCTTTAAGATGAAAGGAGAGCATGGATTAGTGAAAGAAAAATCCCTGAGCCTTGCACAACTAGACTAACTCACATGCATCCCTGGAAGGCTGTGTGCACGGCAACCCCACTTCCAACATGCTAAGTAATTAACTGTATTCCCACATTAAAGCTACCATGGCAGACCTCCACCTTGGCAGATTTCTAGCTGGCTTTAATCTTCTTCATCTTCCACATGGCAGGTTCTTCACACCAACTGGCCTCAGTGACAGCTGAGCTTTCAATGCCATACACCACCTTGATGCAAAGGGGGTTTGCCCTTTCCTCCACCTTTACACTGCCATTTAGTCATGGCCCTGACTTAACAACTGCACTGCAGCTGCACATCTACTGACATGACAACAGGAAGCGAGGGTCTTCATCCCCACAGGAATGTAGCTGCCTTTTTGGTTAGCATCTTGCATCCTTTTTCGTGCTGAGGACAGAGCATATGGTCCTTCGAGGGGATATCAAAATAAGTATGACAGGTCAGTGCAATCATCATACTGAATGAATTCAGATGATGCCATATCTAAAATGAAATGTATGCATATAATAAAGATTCAAATGACAAAAAAAAAAAGAAAAATTCTTTATCCTTTATCTGTCCTCTGAATTATTTATGAATTCTGCAACTCCACCTGTTGCCACCAGCCCAAGGACATTACTTCATTTTGGGAATGACACTTGATATTAAAAGATAAGTTAATAAAACTAAGACACTGTGGACCTTCCTTAAAGGCCACAGCAAAACACAATACAACTTCTCTCTTCATTTACAAAGGAAAATTATAAACAATCAATTCAGTTCATGTTTCTCAACTTGTTTCCATAATTCCAAACACAGATTTAAACTCTGATGCATTAAGCCAGCCATGCCTTTTTAACCACTGCAGTTAGGTAAGATTTTCAAAGCATCCTGGATCCTCCATATATTCTTTTAGGGTTACCTCTCTCTAACAGTTCACCATGAATCAACATACAGAAGATTTTAACAATACTATCTCAATTTAGTGGGAGCTTTTAGTACATAATGTGGTTGTTCCAAGAAAATGTGAATGTTCTGCATATATGGAATATATATGCAATTTATAAAATTAAAATATATGCAATTTATCAAATTGCTTTCGATAAAAGCAATTTCATAAGCAATTTCATAAATTAAACAAAAAGAAACAACTTCAACATGTGTAGAGCACAGAGCTTCAACTAACCATGACATACATATTAGTGAATTTTAAATTCTGCTGTCTGCCCACTTAAATGAATTCTCTTGATTCAAGTTCCATCACATACTAGTTCTTCGATTTCAAACAAACAAACTGGGAGGAACAAGGCTTAGCCAGTAAGCACAATTTTCATACCTACATTTACACACCCTTCTCCCTCCAATACCCCTTCAATGAACTGAAACAAGTTTACAGTTTATCTGTAGAGCACAGAACACTGAGGCAGAATAAATATATAAAAAAAAAAGTCAAATCAACTATCAGTTTTGGTTGCTACTTTATTCATAGTGGAACCTGACAATTAAATAGGTATACAGATCTGAACTGCTACACAAAATCACCCACACCGTTAACACCTTCCTACTACAACAACATACCAATACTCTCTAGCAGTGCTAAAGGAATGACATTTGGAAAAATCACCATGAAGACGTGACTGTCTTCATGTCAGATCTGAAATGAACTGAAGTGGGTCAAAACCTGCAGGTCCCCAAGTGTCAAGGGACCCCTAAACATTAGCCCTTCATGATTTACCAACAGCCTCTTCTCTGCCACAGAGGAGATTACTCTGTTCTTACCTGTGACCTTTATTTCAATGTTTTCTGCTTTTATTTTTACCTAACTCAGCAGCTATTGGGTTTATGTTCTGCTCCCAGGAGATCCCAAATTCCACAAGAACTTTTAACTGATTAATTATTTGGGATTCTTGTTTGTTTTGTTGGGTTTTTTCTTCTCCATAGTCACCTAAAAGGGAACTAGAAATTGTACAGTTCTAACAGTAAAAGAGAGATGTGTGAATAAATTTAAGAGCTTTCAAGGTACCACCACCATCAATCTCCAGTATCACCCACAGACCTTGCAAGCCATTTGTCAGCTTCCTGCAGCCAAAAAAATGCACCATTTGCTGTGTTGCCAAGCACACAGCTCAGTTGAGGCCTGAAACAGAAAGCCAGGCAGGCAGGTATTTAATAAGCAAACTTGTTTTGGGGAAAAAAAGCAGTGCAAGAGATATTACCTGTGTTGCAAGTGAAAGAAGCAAATGGCTTGCAAGCAGAGACCACTTTCGTTTAGCGGTCAACTGTATCTTCAGCAGTATCTGCTTTTGTTCAGTTTGGTACCATGCAGTGTTACTCAGGAAAAGGAGACGCAGTCAAAAAAAATATTTATTTGCCCTTCAGTCTGCATCAGAACTGGCACTCACCCCTGAACAGTCTCCCTCGCTACTGTGAGAAAGCTACCAAAAGGGACCTTCCCTTCCCATTCTCTTGCTGTTGGCCAAAGAAACAAAGAGAACAGGCAGAGACTTTTGGATGTGTAAAACACCACTGAGCAGGAAATTAAGGTTCAATGGGTAACATTTAACAAGAGCCCCAAATTCTCCTGTTGTCACTGCTGTATATTTGAGGTTATTACTCCCTCACTGTTAACAGTTCTCTAGTATTATGCGAATCCCAGATGTTCTGCACAGAAAACCCTCTCAAACCTACAATTATTTACAGTTGCAACCTGCTCAAATGTACATCTCATTTTTTTGAAAACTAACGAATTAATACAAGTAACATATCTCACATTCCAGGGTTGCCATTTAACTCTCAGTGCCACAGGTTCTCTAGTGTCTCCTGAAATACTTTCTAGTGGTGCTAAAAGAATGACATTTGGATAAAATCACCTGTGTGCTGATAGGAAAACATCCTTCTGAAGATTTTCACAAGCTAGCTGGATGCAATTGAAGTCAGCCCTCAGAAAATAAGGAAAGTCATTTTCCTGACCAAACATGCTCACTAAATGCTTCTGGCTATGACATTATTTCATAATTGACACATTATACACAAACACCTCAAGAAAATATCTTTCTGTGTATGTCTGGATTACACAGCTATTTATACCCAGTGCTTTTGCAGAGCCTTCCCAGTGCTGCACAATGCTCTTGAATACAAATGGCAAACTGATCATTTCAAATGACAGGGTTTTTTTTTTTGTTTTCGGTATTTTTAATGTTAAAAAAATTGTACCTCAACATGGTCTTTAATCTAATCCTTACCCTGAACAATTGAAGTACATCCATATTAATCTATTAGATGCTTTTCCACACCACACCTATGGCACTGCATAAATTGCTGTAATTTAAATGAATTACTACTTGAAATTCTCATTTGGTAAGAAACATGCAGTGTTACAAGGCACTGGAACGAAAAATGCGCACTATGGTAACTAAGTTTTATAACACAGTACATTTAGGTTCTCATAAGCCAGCTATTCTAAATTGTTAAAGGACAAGAATATTGGACTGATCACAGAGAACACACATCAGTATGTCCAAGAAATCAATAGTATGAAATTAAATCCACAGTTTATTTAAATACTTTCCATAGCCATATATGCAGAATACACTTTAATAATGCCAATTAAGATGGCTGAAAAACACTACTGCAAAAGACATTAACCCCAATAGTAATTCTGTCTCTGCCCTAGATAACCTGTATTTTTCTCTTTAAATATCTAATTTGTTGAAACTCATTGAAGAAAAAGAACTTGGGGTGGAGGGGAAAGAAAGACAAAAGAAAAAAAAAAACGCCTCAAGTTCTATTCTTACATTATTCTGCATATTACTACTGCTTAACAATGACTTGTTTAAGACTGCACATTTCAACTACCTAACAGTAAAGAATGAAAAGCTTCTTGCTACAAGCTAAAAAGAAAGTCTTTACCATGCTCCTTGAAGAGCTCATTTTCACATTACTCAGGCTTCATTATGCTGAATCAATATTCGTTTAGTCACTGGGGTTATTGACATATTTTAAAATAAAAGTATACCCTTCAGCTACTGCACTCATTACGGGTAATTTGTCTTGTCAGGGAGCAGGGAATATTATCCCAGTCTTTCAGGGGCTGACAGCCCATGGAAATACCTCCCCTTGGTTACAACTGTAAATAATTTTAAGGTAAAATATTGAAAAATCAATGACTGTTTCCTGCAATCTGTCACAAACAAATCAATCATAATCTGCACAGCCAGAGAGTATGATTTGAAGGAGATGAGAGCAGATGTAATTCTTCGCTGGAATCTCTCATTTCAAAAAATCACTTCACATAATGGTGTTATCATTTAAACACTTAGCAGTCACTGTAACTACCACCCCTAACATTTAGTTGGAAAAAAACACAAGGAAGAGGAAGAGAAATACCACTGCTGTTATGTAAACAAACACTTGATTTAAATGGTTGCAACATTAGCAAATTTCACAGATCTAATAGCTAGGCTTGTCTCTCCACCAAAGTCCAAGATGCTTTTCTTGACCAATGGAAGACTGTCTATAAATTAGCTTCTTAAAACAAAAAGCATTTTAGAAGAAAAGTAGGCTTCACAAAAGTTGAGCAGTAATATTCCATACTAACACTGCTTCTAAAATATTTCCAGTTTGTTCACTCCAAGCTGCTCATAACAGAACTACGCATCAAATTCTCAAGTGATTAAGAAAGGAGAATTATCTGAGGTACCTTTGTCTTTTTAAGAGCAGTAACTATTTCAATGCTTCTTTGTCCTCTACATATTGCATTTCACATCTAATTTTCATTAAGCACATACAGACTCAACTTTAGTGCAGGTAACCACCTTGAAGTACTGCAGAAAGTCATAACTTACATAAATTAATTTATAATATATTTTCAACTTGCACTCAAAGAGATTAACTGTTGTATATGGAATTACATCTGTATAAAGGCTCAATTTATACATAAAGAATTAACTACTGTGCAGTCAAAATGCTATAAACTGATCTTTGTAAATGTGAATAATTTGTGTAAAACTAATCTATATTTACACCAATTTTTGGCCTGAAATTATTTCCTTATCTGTCCCCCCACATTACATTTTTACCCTGATACTACGGTGTTTGAGAAACTTGTGTGCAGATCAGTCAAGATAAAAAAGCAGCAAACAGGATGAAAGTGTTCAACTGCAACCGTGGGCCTAAGCCTGCACTCTTTGCACAAACCAAATTCCCCAATGCTCATGGAGCATTTCACTCCAGAGTCTATAACTTGAACTCTTAATCTTTAACATGCAGAACCTGTTATCACATATTCATTTTAATCACATTAACCTTACCAACTCATATTTCTGAACATTTATCTTACAACTGTGAGACTAAGGAAAAAATGCAATCAAAAAGATTAAATTATTTTCTCTTTTCTTGAAAAAAAAAATCACTTAATACCGTTTTTAAAAATGAAAGAATAGGGGATACTGTACATCCAAGTAAAGCTCTCCAAGGTTTATCTTCCTTTAAAGCAGGCTTTAAGACTCTTTATCTTCTATATGGAAAACACACATCTCTAATTCTTTACTGATGCACATCAAATCCACTATTGTTTGTAACAGCTGGACAGATTCTGATTCTTAGCGAAATAAACTATTAAAGAGAAACTAAATTCCTAGCCCAGAAGAAACCGTTCCTGCCTGAAAGGCTAACTAAGTGCAGGAAAACTGCAAATGCCAGCCGTGAAGTGAATCAGCTTATCCTGGGGAAAGGCCACTCTATTGTGAAAGAAAGCAGGAGGAGGCAGAGTGAGTAATCGTTAAAAACAAGAGTAGCTCCTAGAAACGTGTTGCAGTACCTCATTTCTTCCCTGGAAGAGATCTATAATGAAGCTATCTGATGGAGAGACAGCCTCAGGCTCATCAACCCTTTTAAATCTCCTCACTGGAGGGAAGACCCTGCTTACTACATTAGGCGTTTCTGGAGGGAGAAGCAGTGTGCCATACTGAACATATCGGCATCCTTCCCCAGTGCCATTCTCCTGAGCCAGGTTGTTATATCTCATGACAATCACCTAATTAGTTGCGTCAAAAATCACAGAAGATAGAAGAAATCCATTCTTCCTACATGCCAGTTCTCCAATTTGTAAAAACGAAGGCAATGACTGTTCCCCTCCATCGTAAGGCACTTAAGAAATGTTAATAATAGTTAAGCCAGTCACATCTCCCAGACAACACTGTCAGATCCATTCTTGCAATATTTGAGAACTATTGGACTCAGGAGGGCGCTCCCACAAGTTCCAGATAGAAAAAGACTCACAAATTCCATCCTTAGATGCAAGAGGTCTCAGAGGGCTGTGCCACAGCAGACATTTCACAACTGCTCTGACAAGGGAAGCCCTAAGAAGAAAGAGCAGCACATGCTGTGGCACTACAGATGCTTATGTTCATAGGACAGGACTACAAGTGCTATTTTCTGCTGGACAAAGCATTAAGATACTGCAGCAGCTAAGAGGACTGTGAAGTCTTTCTGGTTAAGCAGTTGAACTAGCTTCAATTTCTTGAATGAAAAAGTATTTTTCTTCATTTCATCTTTCTCAAGAAACAAAAGAACTAAAGGTTATGGAAAGAGCTGAAAAAAAAACACTGGCTTAAAAAAATCTAGTAGCATTTCCTCTAGTATCCACCTTTCTGATTTACTGCTCTCATAATATTCATTTAAGCCACTAGTGTATGCACATTTATTTAATGCAGCTGCACATGATCACTGAACAATAAAGCAGTGCAATATTATATCATGCAGTACTATTCATATTACACTATTATCAATACTCTACCTAATGAAGTTTGTAAAGTTTCCATGTTTGAGTGTTACAGAAAGAAGAATCCTGCTTTGAAATAGCTCCTGCCTTCCAACTCTGTTCTTCCCTTCTTCAGCAATGCTTAGGCCAGTTTCACTGAGCTCACCTAGATGAAAAAGAAAGAAGAACAATTGTTACAATGATTGTCATCTGCACCACATGATTTTCTTAACAGAAATAGGACCGAAGCTAATGTATCTGGAAATATTTCTTATGCATTCTGTTAGACAGAACCCAATAATTACAAAGGAAAGTGACACTACTGTAATGCCTTATTTAAGGAATCTTAGCATACACAAGACAAATTACTTACCATTAACTCTGAATTGGATTAAATATGGTTAAAAAGAGCCACAAGCCCAAATGCATTCTTGCTTTGTATGAGGTCTCTTCCTGCACTCAGGTGGGTACAAGTTAGGAGGGACTGCTGGATTCATTTTTCCCATCGTGGACCTCGCTGCTTCTGCTCTTGAGTGCAACCTGTAAAGGCAAAAAGTGGATATATGTAGAACAAGAAAACAGAACAAAAAGAGAGTATTTGTCACTAAGTTAGATAGCAGGTTTCTCTCACAAATGAGGATTACAGACTGAACAATGCAAGGGCTTCTTCACTCATTGATCTATTGTTTTTGTTAAATCCCACAGGCACCATATTAGTACCACATCCCACTGGTTTGAGTTCAGTTCTGCATTTTTGGAGAGATGCACCACAAACAAGTGCCTACGGACATCAAAGATCTGTGGAATATGGAAATTTAATGGCATTTAGCTAACAAACCAGTAACAGCATTAATAATTTGCTTTTGCTCAAAAGCACAACAGTCTAACAAATTATGTATGGGCACCAATTTAAATCTGAATATTTCCGAGAAAAGCAGAGGGTTGCAGTTAGGTAAACAGAGGCGCAGAGGTTACAGGAACAGAGTTAGGCCAGAGAGTGCCAGAAACTGAATAAGAAAACAAGTCTGTGATTCAAGATTCCTAGATCCTTCCCTACTACCAAGTCTTCCCATCATCTTATCCAGTACAAAAGTGTCTTCACCCTTCTGCAGCCTTCCCTCAGACAGCTATCCAGGTGGGCTAAGGTTAAATTTTACTTAGGGACACAGTAGCATGATTTATGCCACAGGGAACATCACCTGAATTTTAACTGAAGCAAGAAATTAAAAACTGAAATAAACTTCAGAAAGAGCAAAGAGAAAAAAAATAAAAATACCTTTAAAATACCCTTTGAACCATAGGCTCTAGAGCCATTCTCTTCCCAGGAGGCATTTATGGATCCTAATACCTACAGAAGGTGGGAGAAGGTAAGGCCCTCCCCAGACAACAGCCAGGAAGCCAACACAAACAAAGTAATTCCTGCACTGTCAATATCATAAAGAAGTTGTAGGCACCTTTTTATAATGACAGAGTACTCTTAATAAAAGCTTCAAGCAGGTTTTATAGCAGCATATTATCCAATGAAACCGGTAATAAACAGCACTGTAGCATTATTTAGTGCAACTCTAATACGCCAAGAGCCGCAACCTCAGTTTTATTTATCACACAGGCTAAAATGTTAGTTCTTGGCTTTACAGTAGCAGCCAAGCCTGTAGCTATTTTATCCCAGCACACTGCCATCTGGATATTGATACTTTGCTATGAGATATGAAAGAAGAGCATAGTTACCTAATACAGCTTAACTGAAAACAGGACCTACATAATACACATTATTCCATATAAAATTAAATCTGAAGGGCACAAAAAGTTCTGTGGATGTCAGCAGAGAATATTTCAGAAGTAAACATTGAGTTCTTGATCTGTGATAGAAATGCTGAGAAATACTGTGAAAAAGATGTGCTTATGCTCTGCTGGGAAAAAATAGCTCAGGAAGAAGCATCTCCCTATGGAGGAGTAGGAGAGTGATCAGTCACAAGTTTGTTAATATAGTAAACTTTTATGATGATCTGCATTCACCTTGAAAGGTCTGACTGGCTTGCTTTTTTCCCAATGAGATATACTTAAAAAATACTAAAATATTATTCTGGCTTTACAAATACATTCACCTTAATCTGCAGAAAGCAGCTTCAAGCATCACTTGTATCTTCATTATCCCCATTAAGGGACAGAAACGAAGAAACTCTAATAAAAATCAGAAATTATGAGCTGTTAAAACAAAAATTCTTTGGGTGTAAGACTACGAAGGCTACCCAGCTTTACATGTCTTCTCAGAGAGGGAACACTGAGGTCTCGTAAATACCGGTCATAAGGACTGGAAATATATGTAAGTAAAGTAGATAAAACACAAACCCCTTTTTACATAACACTGCTATTTAAAGTCACCCACCTCCAACACCCACACTGGAGATCACATTCCAGCTACGGGAGCTCCCATCATGCTGCAGCACCTGCAGTTGAAAGGGAGTTTGACACTGTATGGAAAGCTATGGGCACATGCACGTCCCACGGAATGGCACAGGGAGCCACAGCCATCCTTCCTGCTGAGGTGCTTCTCTTTCACAATAAGGAGCCAACAGTAGATGTGTCTTCCTTTAAGTGAAAAAACTTGCTTAGACATGAAAGAGAGCATTTTTAAATTTTCTCCACTAAAGTCAACGATTAGGAGAGTCTATTTTCTACATATGCCCATGGAACTTTAAGCAAAATAAACCCTAAAGACATTCTTAACTTAGTCCATATTATGCCAACAAATTCAAGCAAATTGTGCCATTTAAGTTAACTACAGGAAACTATAAGAAAAGTGAAATACCTTTTCAGGTTCTCCCATGATATTTCAAGGTCTTTAGAGTTACAAGTTCAATACAATAACTAGGTGCTTAAAAGTCCTGCCGGCTGTGCTTCTGTGTATGCTTTTATCCTACATACTAAACAGGTTTGCTGATGCAATTTAAAAAGGAACTCAGACTGATAATCAGGTTCCTTTCAGCAGGGGGGGGAAAAAAAAAGAAAAAAAGAGATTTTACATAGAAAGGCTTGCTAAAAAAAAAAACCCCACCCCCCCCCCCCCCCCCCCAAACAGTCTATCTAAGCCACCTAATACCCAATTGCTAAACACAGAAGAGTTATTCTAGGTGTTTGTGAGCTTATACCTTGGTCTCAGACTGAACAGAGCATAGTAACAAATAATAAATGCAGATAAATGCAGGCAGAAGAAAGAAGAGAGTAGCCGAGGGTGTCTTGCAGAGCTCTCCCCAAGATCATTCACCTAGGCTAAAAGCCACCAGCACTTCCACTGCAGACTGGCCCTGTAACTCCCAGCACTTCACCCTGGGAAGCCAGCAGCAACGCGCAGATGAGGAGGTACCTGCAGGAAAGTGGCCCTAAGTTTTACTGACGGTGCTTCAGCCAGTATTTTAGATGCACTGCTTTAGTTCTTGCTCAGCTAATAACGTATTGATTTAACATAGAAAAACACAAGCCACTCCCTCCTCTTTGCATGTAATTGGTTTTACTTCCATTGTAGTGCAAAGGTGAGAAAGGAAAATCTTTTTCTCTTCATGCTTAATTAAAAAGATGCATAGTAACATGTATTTATTTTGCTCTGAGTTGTTAATACTTTTAAATATACTGTATAAAACATCTCTTAGCAGATGTTTTCAGCAGCAGTTTCCACTGCCATCTAAGTCTTAGTGTTTTGTTTACAGGGACACCTTTAAACACAACAGACGAAGGGGGATTATCTTTTGTTGTTGTTTTTTTTTTAAAGAGGATTCCTTTTAATATCACATACATGACATCTTGGTAATATATTCATAAATTGAAGCAGATAAACAAATTACTCAGTAAGTGTCTAAGCTCAGGTATTCTGATAAAGAAATATTAAACAGGTTTTGAGAAAACAGCCTCCTTCTCATCTACTCATGTAAAAATAAAATAAAGAGTCGAAATGATCTCCTAATGCATCTCCCTTCATAATTCATGCCGAAAGATGACATTTTCTCAGGATCTTAATTAAGATAATGATGAACACCTGTGTCGGCATTCTTTGGCAAGACAGCATTATCCATCATAATCTTTTAAGTACTCTCAAAAAAACCCAGCAAAATAGTATGATGGAACCAATCTGTTGCCTCTCTTTGCACTAAGTTTTACGTCTCAGATGCACACCAGAATGATTAGATCTTTAAAGACTGCAATAAAAGCAGGATCGTTATATTTTAATGTTTCATCAGAAAGTAGCTATTAAAGTAATTAAGTTAAGGTGTAACATACCTAAGATACCCAAGTTTAACTCCATCCACTACAAGCCACCTGCAAACAAAACACAGTTAGAGCCCACCAATGGCTGTACTTTAAAAATGCAACTTACTGTTATGTTCAAGATCACCTTGCATCTTTTTTCCCTCCCATAAAGATAATATTCACAGATGATCCCTATTCTGTTTATGTGCTAATTTATTAAGCTATTTTATGCTGTACCACATATGTTTGCAAAACCTAAATGAAATTATGCAGATTAAACCAATGTAGAAAAACTAATATGCAAGTTCAAATATTGCTACACTTTGGGTCACCACATTTCGTGCAGTCATCTCAAATGCAAGTTCTCCTTGTGTCAAAAACCCTATTGGAGCTCTACTACTACAGTAAGCAAAGACCATTTTAAACAGCTTTACAGGACCAGCCCAGAAGACTGAAGGCTATAGAAATAATGACTTTAATCGTGTATTTATATAAGCCAAATTTAAAGTCACAAGCCTTTAATTTAAATAAAGCAAAGAGTGCACAACCAGCCTGTAAATCCTACTCATCATTAGGTAAGAACTTAATGCTAATGTTTCTTCTATCGCATTAATGTTTAGCTTCCAAGGAATTATGATGAAAAATATATCAATTACAGAATTTTAATATTGACTTGCACTTACATCATTTCATTGGCAGCTGCAAAGCAAACACCTGATACCAAGAACTTATCCATACCTTCAAATGCAGTAAAAATGAAAAGCAGCAAATGAATCCTGAAGCACTACACATTTGTTATAAAAATTGACAGACCTACATAAACAAGCGTCTTGAAACAAACTTCTTATTTCCCTTCAATCAAAGGGCTGAAAAGACCTGCAAAGCAGATTAGTCTTAAGCTTTCACATTTTAGTATGGCTCTACGGGAGTTAAAAGTTGCTGTGACTAGTCATTCAGTCGAGCTATCAATGTGCAAATAAAGCAGAAAATAGAGACATCCTTAAGAAATGAGCCTCAAAGTTGATACAAAGTGAAGGTGACAACCAAAGCAATAGAACGATAAACTAAATGTTTCAATATCTTGAATAATTATCTACAGCCCCTTTAAAACTGCAAAGAATATAATCGTGGCATAATGTGGTGAGAATGTTGGTTTGACAGACACTTGATGGCACAAGAGTCCTACGGCTCCCGCTTATTAATCGGCTCTGGTACTCTGCTGCCGTGCATGAAAGTATGCCTGAACTCACCACAGTTCCCGAAACGAAGCAAGATTAGTAGAACATCAGAAATAAAGAGGGTAATTTTACATGACGTTAACCTTACCTCCTCTTCACAAAAAAAAGCCAGATGCCACGGGAAGATGGTTAGAACTTCTCCCTACAAAGAAACGTGCAAGGAAAAGGGGCTGGTTATTCTGCTCGCACACCAAATGAATGTTAAACGTATAAAACTTTAGCTGATGATACCTCCCTCCCGGAATAAGGGCTATTGTCAGAGGATTATAAGAGAAATGCTTTTGACTGGAAAAAGAAACGCGGTGCATGAGAGCGGCAGCTGAAATGAGCCGCGGTACAAACACCGGTGACACCGTGCGCTGAAAACTGGTGGAAGTGCACACCTGTGTGGAGTGAGCTTGTAAGGGAGCGTGGATTCGCCGACAGAGCCTGCCCGGGCACCGGGGACACGGGGACTGCTAAGAAAACGGCACAACGACGCTTCCACGTTAGGAAAAATAAATAAAGATAAATTAAAACGCGGGGAAATTAGATAAAGTAGGGAAATGACAGGCAAACCGCTGCTCGACAGCCGCACCGAGGAGGGTGCCCAGACCCAACTAGCCTCGCTGTACGCCGCTCCCGCGATCGCCGCCTTACTGCGGGGCCCGACGCGGCAGCGCTCTCCGGCTCAGCAGGACAGCGACCCTGGGAGGCGACCGGACCGAGAGCTACTCCGCGCCGCCAGCGTCCCGGGAGCTGCTGCCCGTTGGGGCCAGAGCAGTGCCGGGGCCCGCCCGGCAGGGGGCGCCCCAGCACGGTAGGGCAGCGCTGCCGCCAGGGCCCGCATCTCCGCCGGACGCCGCCGTCCCGCCACGCCGCTTCCTCTCCTCACCTCACCAGCGGGCCCGGCCCCGCGCGACCTGACACGACCAGCAGCCGCCCCGGGCGGAGCGGGGCTGATCCCGACCGGGCTGGGCCTCGGCCCGCAGGACCTCCACTCGCCGTCCTGCCAGCGCCGCCTCCGGACTCCCCGGCAACCGCGCCGCAGGCCGCCACCGCCCCTTCACACCCCGTTCCGCCCAGCGCTGACGGACCTCGGCGACCTGTGGAGCTTCTGCCCAGGCCTTCTTCGCGTCTCCGCGTCCGTTCCTCTGGGTCCAGCGTCGAGAGGACTCAGGGCAGGGAGATGTAAAAGTTACAAGATTAAAAAATTTACTAAGATAAATGTAATTAAATCGTCTCCGTCTCCCGGGAAAGGCATGGACGGGGAGAGGGGGTCCGGCACCGCCGGTGCCAGGTCGGGGCGCGGAACCCAGCGGAGGGTACGATCAGCGGCCGCGGTAGCAGAGCTCTGCCTCAGCCGCGAGTGGAAACAAGCGAGAAGGGAATAACCCGGGATGTGTTCCTGCAGGGAAATGTATCTGGTGGAATCAAAGGAGATTACATCTCCTGATCGGCCGGGATTTATCCCGATTCATATGGTTTTAATCTGCTTTCGTATCCTTAGAACGACCCCACAGAAGTGACTTTCCCAGCAGCAAGGGCAGCTCTCTGGGACTGATACTGGCATAGACATCCTGAGAAGGGTCCTCATTTTCCCTGAGTTTCCACTCAGTCCACCCCCTCCTGAGAGCCCAGGGAAGCTGCCTGGATTTGCAAAGTGCCATTGACTGTGCTGTCTATGAGTAACAGGATATGGTGTACTGCTCAGGAGAGGTATTTAAGAAGACTGCCGGTTCCTTGGAGACACTGTGGAGGACTGGTGACACCCATAACCTACTGCTTTGAAGCTGGAGGAACACACGATTACCTTGAGAGTATTCAGGGCGACAAATCTATAGTGATGTAGTTCACTGAACACTAGTTTTCTGCTGTAAGTATAAGGACTATCGCAGGTCAGCGCCGGGGCACGGCCGGAGCCGGTGCCGGCGCGGCGGAGGCCGCCCCCCGCCCGCTCGGCCCCGCGGCTCCCTCGAGGGCTGCGGGAGGAGTCACGGGCCCGGCCCCTCCCCGCCGCCTCCGCCCAGCGCTCCCGTCTCGGGGCCGCGCCGCCGGGAGCTGCGTGCGCGGCGCCAGGTCCGGCCCACCGCGGATCATGGCGATTGACGGTAAGTAGGCCAATAACGGGCTCCCCTCGCCCCCGGTCGCCCCCCTTCCCTCTCCCTCTCCCTCCCTCTCCTCCCCGGGCACGGGTGGCGGGGGCGGGCTCCCACCGCGCCGGGAG